>NW_018479904.1:42664-108278 GCF_002113885.1 Mizuhopecten yessoensis | reverse complement strand
CTTTACACTTAAACCATGCTTTTCTGGTACCATTCCAGGCAGTTGGCAAGCGCACCCATAGTCCTGTTGTTATAGTGCGGCGATACAACCTTCTAGTTCGGGGATATGGTGTCTGATCCTTCAGGGTGTTTAGTATTGAGAATGTTGTCGATAACATCTTCGATTGTCGATATTATTGAAGTTGTCGATAACATCTTCGATTGTCGGTAGTATCAATTCGGCAGTTCGACGGTAACTCGTCGGCAGTGGTTCGAACTACAGATATCGACGAGATTTTACAGTAGTACTAAGTAAGTACTATCGAAGTACAATATAGTGGTTATATTTACCCAATCGTAGTAAGTACTATCGAAGTACAATATAGTGGTTAAATTTACCCAATCATAGTAAGTACTATCGAAGTACAATATAGTGGTTAAATTTAATCAAGCAACGCCAGTACTATCGAAGTACTATATATTGGTTATATTTACTCAATCAAAGCTAGTACTGTCGGAGTACAAAATATTGGTTATATTTGCTCAATCAAAGCTAGTATTATCGGAGTACAATAAAGTGGTTACATTTACTCAATCAAAGCCAGTTTTATCGGAGTACAATATAGTGGTTATATTTATTGTATATGAATGAATGCTAGTAAAACCACTCCAAATCATGTAACAAAGACACCTGGACTGACCACTGACAAAAACAAGGTAACTCCTATATTGGGAACAATTATCTTATATTTGTAATAGGACTGTACTCTAAATGTTATGTGTCAAATGTTAACCATGGTTCGAATTGAGTTAGTTCGCCCGAGGTTCCGTCAAGTTTAGGTAAATGAAATAAACTACTCAACAAAAGATATACAGTACAGGGTAGATACTTTTATTGCACCCGCAGATGCTGCTCAAATATTCGACATGTTTCCAACACTATATAATACAAAACATAGGCCCTACCACTGGTTACCGTATCCTAACCCTACATAACTAACCCCACAGTCAGGAAAGATAAATAGAAATAGGTAGAGAGAGAGGTGAGCCTACCAGCAAGTCAGTGCTATTATAGACTGCTGAAACATCGATTGATTGATTGATTGGTTGGTTGATTGATTGATTGATTGATTGATTGATTGATTGATTGATTGATTGATTGATTGATTGATTGATTGATTGATTGATTGATTGATTGGTTGATTGATTGATGGATTGGTTGATTGGTTGATTGGTTGATTGATTGGTTGATTGATTGATTGGTTGATTGATATGTTGATTGGTTGATTGATTGATTGATTGATTGATTGATTGATTGATTGATTGATTGATTGATTGATTGATTGATTGATTGATTGATTGATTGATTGATTGATTGATTGATTGATTGATTGATTGATTGATTGATTGATTGATTGATTGATTGATTGATTGATTGATTGATTGATTGATTGATTGATTGATTGATTGATTGATTGATTGATTGATTGATTGATTGGTTGATTGATTGATTGATTGATTGATTGATTGATTGATTGATTGATTGATTGATTGATTGATTGATTGATTGATTGATTGATTGATTGATTGATTGATTGATTGATTGATTGATTGATTGATTGATTGATTGATTGATTGATTGATTGATTGATTGATTGATTGATTGATTGATTGATTGATTGATTGATTGATTGATTGGTTGATTGATTGATTGATTGATTGATTGATTGATTGATTGATTGATTGATTGATTGATTGATTGATTGATTGATTGATTGATTGATTGATTGATTGATTGATTGATTGATTGATTGATTGATTGATTGATTGATTGATTGATTGATTGATTGATTGATTGATTGATTGATTGATTGATTGATTGATTGATTGATTGATTGATTGATTGATTGATTGATTGATTGATTGATTGATTGATTGATTGATTGATTGATTGATTGATTGATTGATTGATTGATTGATTGATTGATTGATTGATTGATTGATTGATTGATTGATTGATTGATTGATTGATTGATTGATTGATTGATTGATTGATTGATTGATTGATTGATTGATTGATTGATTGATTGATTGATTGAATGATTCGTTGATTAGTTGATTGATATTGTGATTAGTTGATTGATTGATTGGTTGATTGATTGATTGATTGATAGGTTCAACGTCCGCTTCACTACCTTTAGTTCGGTTATCCAGCAGACGAGGAAAAGACGGAAAAATGAGTAAAGGGATAGAGTATGGAATGAATAACCTTTAACACCGAATTCCTTTTGTAACTCTAGTGATAAGTATGCAACACAAACTGTTATTTAACACGACATGTGTTAGCGATTCGCCCCAGGCTGTTTATAAACGGATAAAATAACACAGAATCATTATCACGTACTTATTATCAAGTATCAAAGAGCAAAACCAGCACCTGCCATTGACTCATATTTATTATAAACTATCTATCACGTAGTACAGTCCCGAACCTGGTAGCTGTGTTTTTCCCTTATCAAGATCCTTTGTGATTTTCGGTCTGTGTAAACAGTTAATATTAAGTAGGTGGTATTTTTTCCCTACACCAGCATCTCGCGTCATGTTGTTTAATCTCCATGGAAACATCGTAACTTATATCTTATTTGCCATATTCCATTTCGTATTCATAACAAATATGGATGCCAGCAGAAAGCTGCTCAATGCACATATTTACCATATTTATTTCAAATATCATAATAAATTTCACATGGCTGAATACCGATAACTTTTTGCGTCTGACTAGAAATTCTACGGTTTCGACTGCATGACCGTACAGCAACAACAGTGAGTCCTGCACACCGGGACAGATATAGTTTTGTTTATTTATTACAGTATCAGAATATCATTTTTATCAAGTTGATAGAATCCAACAGCAAAGCTAAATAAAAGTAAATATTTTTAAATCATGCCTTATACTGGTAGAGAAAAAATAAAAATAAAACAAAGAGATGTCATCAAAACAGCAATTCGAACTCGAATCGATTAAACTATGGCAAAATGTGAAGAAAAAAAAGATAAAAAAGAAAGATTATACCAGGCTTGTTTTCCAAAATAAGTGCTAGTAAAATGGAAAAAAACGTTCACCTTCATATCACGAAAAATAAATGTCATATTTTCGAAATAAAATCAAAATGGCCACCATAAATCGTTTTCCTAATCTTCCTTAACCTACGTCTTTCGAAAACGTGTTGTAAATCTGGCACTGAGCAGTCGACATATATTACAGAAACAATGTATTTGGAGCAGTTTACTGAATACTGAATCAACTGCTACATGTAAACACTTAGACATGATCAGGAAAACTTATCTAAACGCTTGATTATAGATCGGAGGTCATCCACACTGGACGATACTTTATAACAATAACATGCTAAGTACAGTTATACATGTAGCGCTACTGTTTTGATTGCCATGAAAACGAGATTTCTTTATAGAATCACCCACTCACCAATTCCAAATTAGTTGTCATTAACATCCTTGACGCCGAATAGGAAATATATATTAAAAAAAGGAAGAGAGAGAAAGGTTCAGACATATTTTGGAGGTGGAATTTTTAAACGTGTTCAAATGTTCCTTCATTGGTACACATCACCCGTTCGACAAAGGTCGTAAATAATACAACATTCACTCCCCTTATTTTGATGTTTCCGATTACATATTCCCCCGTATCCCATTATTAGCTGCAACCACTTTCATTTCAGTTTCCGACTGCATTTGATATCGTTTAATAAGAAATCATATTCACACAATTACAACCAAATAGGATTCAACTAGCTTGGTATATCCATGACCGACTTCAACTTCAGGCTAGAGATCGTATCAGAAGCAGCTAGTTTCTTATCTATGTTCCACTGTGAGATCAAAGCCATACGTTGTCGTTGATTACAGACCTGTATTTGGTTTGAGTATGAAGTAATTTGCCACGAATATTGTAATTGAATATTTGTTAGACGCCATTTCTATCCTATCTCCTTTTCTCCGTGTTCCGTGGTGGCACGAGTGTGACCGTTACAGTTGTTATCACGTATCGTTTCACTGCAACATTGCACACAGCTATATACAAGCAACACATTAATGGTAGTGTGTAAACCATTGCAATCTCTGCTTTAATAACAAATTAATCGGTTTTCTGATTTTCTAAAAGTAAATGCTATGTTTTTAACTTGAGGTATAACATAACGTTTCAGTAATACATTAACGCACCACTCCATTGATAACGTGCAATGTTTTACCTCCGTGGTGTGAGCTCTTATCGTTGAGCTAAAAGCTGTAGCATCGGGTTCCTTGCAGATATGTCATGTTGACCAATAACTTGCTCCACGAGAATGTTCTTGTTTGTGTACAATGCTTTTGAGTAGAATTATGATAAGGGGAGCTGCTTGAAGCAGAGGAAACACCTCCCCTTCTGGTAGTTTGGGTTTCCTCCCAAATCCTTTGTTCCATTTTTTATCGAATTATACTTAAAATTTGGTCGCTCTGCTCTGATTATTACATACAGGTTTTTTTTCTCTTCAAACAGACAAGACACAAGGGGAAATGTCCCCGAAGCAAAAGTATATTTTCGTTTTGTCATAGTCTTTTTTATTTGTATATAGAGCACTAGGCAGACGATCCTTGCTTAGAAATGTACGTCTTCTCAAAAATATTCCTACTGCCATAAGACACATTAACGTTACCAGAGACTGTTGCACAGATAAGTGAGCTAAGGCCTTGTCAATAGCCGATGTATTAGTTGTTTCATCAATATGATTACTGGTTACATCAGTTACATGAAGAGTTTTCCTCTTGGTGACATATGATAGTGCCATACAAGTTTTACTAAGTTTTTCCCTGTAAACTGCAGCCTTTGACCAGGACCAAAAAAATATGAAAATGAGATAATTACATGAATCTGTACTTAATTCGATATTTTAACGTCTCGGTGTCAGCTGTACTGGGATAAATCGGTATGTAAATACAACACTTCAAAGAAATCTGCAACCACATCTGAAACGTTCCTCCGTGATCTATTAACAAAAGTCATTATGCTCCTCGTCATCTAAGTAAGCAAAATCTTATTGTATGTTAATCATTGATATCAAATTGATATTTTGAAAGATTTGAGATTTAAAGATGATCCGGCGCTATGTTCTTCAGCTCTGGAGGTCTTAACACCTTTCCAATCCACATCTGGAGTTATAAGTTTGTTGTTTTGAAATCACTTACCTGAGAAAAGATATAAACTGCAAAAAACAAACACTGCATGTGGTCCAGCGTTGGCAGTTACACATTTAATAATATATAACAGCTTTGCACGTGGTACAATGGTGACATTTTCCCTTACATAATAATGTTAGAGATTGCTGTCGCTCTACCTGAGTATTCATTCATTCCGGTTAAGCAACAACTATATTGTCTCGTACTTCAGACAAAGTTCAGCTTATTATTGTAATACTAAGACATACTCCTGTATAATTTTAACAACCTACGCTTTCAGGTATGTTTATAATCTAAGCCTGCCAACTCACAATGTACACATGTAACGGACAACAAAACACATGTCTTCCCGTTTGTAATTTTTTGAGTAACAAGTTCAGACCGCTCCTTTGAAGAATACACCAAACCACCCATCAGCTACAATGTATAGTACATACATTTGCTATACCCCCATGTTATAATTTACTGTACATTTTCTCAACTACAATGAACATTTTAAAACAATTTAAGCTGAACTGCACAAGTGTGCGGGACATAAAACAAAATCAGCAATGAAGAGAACGTAAACAACCTCAGTGTACAGTACTCACAAACTATCAACAGTATGTACAAAACCTCAGAGTTGAGTACTCACAAACTATAGACAGTACGTACAAAACATCAGTGTACAGTACTCACAAACTATAGACAGTACGTATAAAACATCAGTGTACAGTACTCACAAACGATAGACAATACGTATAAAACATCAGTGTACAGTACTCACAAACTATAGACAGTACGTATAAAACATCAGTGTACAGTACTCACTAACTATAGACAGAACGTACACAACCTCAGCGTTGAGTACTCACAAACTATAGACAGTACATACAAAACCACAGTGTACACTACTCATAAACTATAGAAAGTACGTATAAAACATCAGTGTACAGTACTCACTAACTATAGACAGAACGTACACAACCTCAGTGTACAGTACTCGCTAACTATAGACAGAACGTACACAACCTCAGAGTTGAGTACTCACAAACTATAGACAAAACATACAAAACATCAGTGTACAGTACTCACAAACTAAAGACAGTACGTAGACAACCTCAGTGTACAGTACTCACTAACTATAGACAGTAGGTACAAAACCTCATTGTACAGTACTCATAAACTATAGACAATACGTATAAAACATCAGTGTACAGTACTCACTAACTATAGACAGAACGTACACAACCTCAGTGTACAGTACTCACAAAATATAGACAGTACGTACAAAACCTCAGAGTTGAGTACTCACAAACTATAGACAGTACATACAAAACATCAGTGTACAGTACTCACAAACTATAGACAGTACGTACACAACCTCAGAGTTGAGTACCCACAAACTTTACACAGTACAAACGAAACCTCATTGTACAGTACTCACAAACTTTAGACAGTACATACGAAACCTCATTGTACAGTACTCACAAACTATAGACAGTACGTATAAAACATCAGTGTACAGTACTCACAAACGATAGACAGAACGTACACAACCTCAGTGTACAGTACTCGCTAACTATAGACAGTACGTACACAACCTCAGAGTTGAGTACTCACAAACTATAGACAGTACGTACACAACCTCAGAGTTGAGTACCCACAAACTTTGCACAGTACAAACGAAACCTCATTGTACAGTTCTCACAAACTATAGACAGTACTTATAAAACATCAGTGTATAGTACTCACTAACTATATACAGAACGTACACAACCTCAGTCTACAGTACTCGCTAACTATAGACAGTACGGACAAAACAGCAGTGTACAGTACTCATAAACTATAGACCGTACGTATAAAACATCATTGTACAGTACTCATAAACTATAGTACGTATAAAACATCAGTGTCCAGTACTCACTAACTATATACAGAACGTACACAACCTCAGCGTACAGTACTCACAAACTTTAGACAGTACATACGAAACCTCATTGTACAGTTCTCACAAACTATAGACAGTATGTACAAAACCTCAGAGTTGAGTACCCACAAACTTTACACAGTACAAACGAAACCTCATTGTACAGAACTCACAAACTATAGACAGAACGTACACAACCTCAGTGTACAGTACTCACAAACTATAGACAGTACATACAAGACATCAGTGTACAGTACTCACAAACTATAGACAGTACGTACAAAACCTCAGAGTTGAGTACTCACAAACTATACACAGTACATACGAAACCTCATTGTACATTACTCACAAACTATAGACAGTACATACAAGACATCAGTGTAAAGTACTCACAAACTATAGACAGTACGTATAAAACATCAGTGTACAGTACTCACAAACGATAGACACTACGTATAAAACATCAGTGTACAGTACTCACAAACTATAGAGAGTACGTATAAAACATCAGTGTACAGTACTCACTAACTATAGACAAAACGTACACAACCTCAGCGTTGAGTACTTACAAACTATAGACAGTACATACAAAACATCAGTGTACAGTACTCACAAACTATAGACAGTACGTACAAAACCTCAGAGTTGAGTACTCACAAACTATAGACAGTACATACGAAACCTCAGTGTACAGTACTCACAAACTTTAGACTGTACATACGAAACCTCATTGTACAGTACTCACAAACTATAGACAGTACGTACAAAACATCAGAGTTGAGTACTCACAAACTATAGACAGTACATACAAAACCTCAGTGTACAGTACTCATACACTATGGACAGTACGTACACAACCTCAGTGTACAGTACTCACAAACTATAGACAGTACGTACACAACCTCAGTGTACAGTCCTCACAACATATAGACAGTACATACAAAACCTCGGTGTATAATACTCATAAAGTATAGACGTTAGGTACAAAACCTCAGTGTATAGTACTCACAAATTATAGACAGTATTTATAAAACATCAGTACACAGTACTCACAAATTATAGATAGTACGTACAAATTCTCAGTGAATAGTACTCACAAATTATAGACAGTACGTACAAAACCTCAGTGTATAGTACTCACAAACTATAGACAGTACGTACAAAACATCAGTGTACAGTATTCACAAACTATAGACAGTACGTACAAAACATCAGTGTACAGTACTCACAAACTATAGACAGTACGTACAAAACCTCAGTGTACAGTACTCAAAAACTATAGACGATACGTACAAATCCACAGTGTACAGTACTCATAAACTATAGACAGTACGTATAAAACATCAGTGTACAGTACTCATAAACTATAGACAGTATGTACATAACCTCATTGTACAGTACTCCCTAACTATAGACAGAACGTACACAACATCAGTGTACAGTACTCACAAACTATAGACAGTACGTACAAAACCTCAGTTACAGTACTCAGAAACTATAGACAGTACGTATAAAACATCAGTGTACAGTACTCACAAACTATAGACAGTACGTAAAAAACATCAATGTACAGTACTCACTAACTATAGACAGTACGTACACAGCCTCAGTGTACAGTACTCACTAACTATAGACAGTACGTACACAACATCAGTGTATAATACTCATAAACTATAGACAGTACGTACACAACCTCAGTGTATAATACTCACAAACGATAGACACTACGTATAAAACATCAGTGTACAGTACTCACTAACTATAGACAGTACATAAAAAACCTCAGTGTAGAGTACTCACTAACTATAGACAGTACGTGCACAGCCCCAGTGTACAGTACTCACAAACTATAGACAGTACGTACAAAACCTCAGTGTACAGTACTCACAGACTATAGACAGTACGTACACAGCCTCAGTGTACAGTACTCACAAACTATAGACAGTACGTATACAACATCAGTATACAGTACTCATAAACTATAGACAGTACGTACACAACCTCAGTATACAGTACTCACAAACTATAGACAGTACGTAAATTGTACATACCCTCAGTGTACATAACTCATAAACTATTTACAAACTGGATATTACATAGATGGTCAACGCTAATTGATAACACACCCCAGCATCAATGAATGGGTCACTGAACCATGACATAGCCTTTTATACATGTACGTCTAGTGATTTCGATATAAATCAGGAAGGATTATGAACAAGTTATAAAACAATGATAGCACTTTTTTGAAAACATACTCAAATCTGATCTTGAGGAAAAGAAAGATCCAAGAACTCAGAGCAGTTATCATTTATGGTTTATTTATCATTTTGTAAGACAGAATTACACACACACACACACATATACATGTACGTATCATCTCTACGGTATTCTTTATCCATAGATCATCTACTACTAGATAGGTGATCTGACAATATCATGAGTTTATTTTGAATGGAAAATAATAAACACTTTTTAGACATTTTTAAAGTTTATTCTTATATTTTATTTTCATAGTAGACATGTAGTTAAATATACTTCCGTACTACATGTAGAAGACCAAACACTTCCTTGAATTTTTTTTTTTTTTTAATTTATCTATTTTTATCTGAAAGTCTAAAATTACTTAATAATTTAAAAAAAAATAAAAAAAAATGGGGACAATTGAAGAAATAATGGCATCCCCCTGCTAATACATATCTTTGGTGCATCTTTGGTGCATAGGATATCTTTAGGGTCAGGAGCCTCCAACCCTGCGTTTGCAGAGATTGAGAGAGAGAAACATGGTGTGTATACAGTAGTTGATCTTTCCTCCCCCCTACCTTCTACTCAGATTTGACCGCGGGGCTCTGATGAGGAGATAAATGTGATTTGACATCAGCCCCTATACCTAGTGTAAACACACACCCTCAGGACATTTCAACCCCTGCAGTTTCTCCTGTTCTAGCTACAGGTTTCACACAGGTTAAATTTACCTGTAATTATTTAAAAGTCAAATTGGATACATGTACCTACATATTTTTTTTCTATAAATAAATATTTTGTTTGAAATCAGATCTACATTCGTGTAACCACAGTGCATAGTTACCCATCATGAATGGGACAATAGCTATATTTAGTACATAGTATTTTTTCTTATTCACAGCACATGTAGTTACCTCTGCATTCTATCCTAACCCTTGATATAAATAATTACAAATAGCTACGCTAGTCATGTATGAGAGATACATCCAATGTGTTGACCCCTTGCATCGCGGGTGTGTGTAGAGGAGTGGGTACGTTCATTTATTTAAAACTATTGTATGAAACCTAGGTAACAGAGGTACCTTTCATTCAAGGAGCTTTTTTGTAACATATGGAAATAACATTTTATTGATCTGACTAAATGTTTTAATAGGCTCGATAAAAAGACACCAGATGTGATTTCAACAAAAAAAAAAAACCGACTCATTCTGTAACGCGCTGATTTTATTTAAGATACGACCGTATTATTTGTTCAGCACTTCTAATCAGTACAATCCTCCAGCACGACGTTATAAGCAATCTGTGCATTTCCGTCCTTAACTCGACATTTGGTAGCTTGATGTAAATCAAAAGATTGCAGAGCACTATCGGGAATATTAAATAATTAATAAAGATGTACTTAACTTGACATTTGGTAGCTTGATGAACATCGCCAAATTAAAGAGTACTATCGGGAACATTAAATATTTAATAATGATATACTTAACTTGACATTTGTTAGCTTGATGTAATCACCAGATTAAAAAGTACTATCGGGAATATTAAGTAACTAATAATGATGTACTGAACTCGACATTTGGTAGCTTGATGTAAATCATCAGATTAGAGAGTACTATCGGGAACATTAAATAAATAATAATGATGTACTTAACCCGACATTATAACCAGGGCCTTCATAAAAAAATACCACTTTAATGAATTATAAGATAAATTCAAAAAGGTATGGGCATATGAAGCTTAAATCAGGAACAGTTATTTTCAGAATTCATTTTATGACAAATGGGACCTCATTGACTTACACCTGTGTAGGTGTTAAAGGTACGGTAATACAATTCCTCCTAGAGCATTTAAATGACCCAAATACCTTAACATTATATCAGCGTCGTGTGCAATATATCCCAACTGTTATTGTGATACCAAATATTACACTATTTCAAAAAAGAATTGTTCTCTTTATTGAATATTAAAGCAGAAAAGCATGTGAAATTTCATTACTAATGAGAACATTTCCAGGTTTGACAGGTTAATTTACATAGTTCTAAAACGAGTCTATTTTTCATACTTGCTTGAAAGATGGCTACCAATAATAAGTTTCAACACTAGGAATTTCAAAAAAAAAATGATAGCCGGTAAATTTGTCATATAACATTTTTGATACAAAAAAAAAGAGAAAAACATAGCTTTCTTTCCACTTTTCCTTTAAGTTGTGTTTCTTCATGACCAAAGATCATTGGGTCTTGATATTTGGCAAGTAGGTTGTTCATGTGTATGGATTTCAGTTTTGTAAACATTGATGACCTTGACCTTCGTTCAAGGTCACAAAATCTTTGCTAGAATAAAATGTCTGCATGGGGAGTCAGACAAGGATATTTTTCCTTGCTTTATTTGTTTAGAGTTAACGATATAAAATAATGTAATTTTCCTTCATATTTTGATTAGTGAATGGGTAATAGGCAAAATAAAATAATAACTAGAACTGTAAGCCAAAGGTAACTACTACCACCCGCTCCTATATAAACCAGAACTGTAAGCAAAGGGCTAACTAAGACAAAGCATAGCAAAGCAATCCATAGTCACCCATCGGTAATTATTTAAGTATATAGGTCACTGACATACTTCCTGTACTCCCTTCCAATGCCAAACATTCTTACATGACCCCACCTTTGTATTATTTTTTGTTGATAAATGTTTATTGATATATATCTTCTCTGACAACGTTATCGTTGTTTTTTTTTGGGGGGGGGGGGGTTGGATGGTTTTGGGTGGTTTTTGGTGGGGGTTTTGCTTTAGAGTGTTCTTACACAGAAACATTAAATATGCGTACACATATGTGTGTCATACATAAGACATGGCCAATACTGTTACAGTTTAAACAAAGAAACATTCACACACACTAATCTTCATCACTCTAACAATTGTGATATACATTTGTTTATTTTGAGTAACTGGTTGCTCCAGTATAAACCGCAGTATTATTATTATTTCATCGTTTTTGGATTATGGTTTAAATGCTTTGGGGTTTTTCGTGGTTCCTGTTTTTGCCTTTTCATATGAGGGTTAGTTTCCGATTTTGTGCTGGTATTTTATAGTCAACAAATCGACACGGCAATCATTTGCAAAACTGTTCTGGGAAATGCAACTTCATTAGCTATCCTGGGCGTGCAGCATTGATCCTACAGTGTTTGTGCTTCACTGTAGGACACGACATTCATGGTCTCTTGCTGTGTTTGTAGTGTTGGCGCGAACTATACGCATCAGTGGTACATGATTGTGGAAATAGTTCGGAAGTTATTTTATAGGCTTGAAATTCCCTCCAGAAAAGTAGGCTTTCAGTATCTGAAATGAAATAAAGGATTCACGGGATAAATCCGTAGGTATTACTTCCTGTCACCGGGAACTCGTACAACCTTGAAATCATTATATTAAAGGGTAACCCACTTTCATTTAGACATCATAAAAGCTTTGTAGTAACAGTATTGACTAAAGTGATGATCAGTATTTTTGTCATAAGACTTAACGACTTTTCTCATTGGCATGGTTCGTTTGTCACATATTCGTGCGTTATCATTGAAGGAATTTAGGAGATTATCTGAAATGTTCTCTGCTCCTTATACATAGTACGAGATGTTTGCTAAAATTAGGTATGCATATGTTACGGTTGTATTGACTGACTGTTATACAGACGGTTTAGCCCAGCTTTAAGTAATAGGTATCGTTAGCGCAGCGTACACACATGTTGGTTTAACTACTAAACTTTCACCAGTGGTGTTTGCAATTGTTTTTTTTTAGAAATATAAATCAATATAGAAAAACATGTAAAAATAGAAAGAAATGATGATGATGATGAGTCGCATTTTTTATAACAGAAAGTTTGAAACTGTATTATGGAATGTCCTTAAAACGGCTATAGGTTATTGGATGTCACCTTGAACTAGGTTTCCCGCACAAATGGCACCAATATAATTGAAGTTAAAATAGTTAACCTGATATATCGGTTGCTTTGTTTATTGATTTTTGCTCTTTATTACAGTTTGACGTAAATGATATGGAATGGAATGAAATCTGAGAGTGCTGTCAACTAGACAATGGCTTTGTACAAAGCTCTGATGGAGGAGACGCCATTGTCGCGGACCAAGGAACCGGATAGTGCAATAGATGATTCCACTGAAGTCCTGTCCAATTCTGAGGGTATAAGTTCATTAATTACGCGAAAATATTTTGACCCTGTCACGGACAACAATGATTCAGAGGCGTCAACAAATGTGTCAGAATTGCCGTACACTGTGTTAAATTCATCGCGTGATCACGAGAACACAACCTGTGGAAAGTCATCGTCATCACTTACAGACCATAATATCTTTTCGGAAATACCATCGTCTTCGGCACCAGAAAATATTTTAACTGAAATAACAACGGAACTTGTGTGTGATACTAGGCTAACTGAGACATCATTCAGGCAACAACCATCAAGTGAGGAAAGTCCGAGCTTAACGGGCGTGAGACGTGATACACTGGGTGATCATGGTGACAGTAGCACACAAGCTATTGGCGATGATGGAGGTATTAACGTTGACCGGTATCAACCTGGACCGCGGGTAACTGTGCACAATCTACACCAGAGTGTAAGTTGCGTCATTTGTCAAATACACCATACTGACAGCGATATAGACAACAGAGGGGAACAGTTTATGTATAGTGACGCTGACAAATTATATTGTAAGAGTTTAACGCAAAATAAAAATACACCTGCTTACAAATATTCTAATCGGAAAACGGACGAAATTACAGACAGACCGTTTCGTGATCAACCTACAAAAATCAATGCATGCTCTAAAGATAATATTTGCAACAAAATGTCTCAAAATAACGAACGGAGTATCGACCAAGCTATAACGGACGAAGGACAAACACGTGGACATTGTTTGTATTTATCGAATGAAGCACTTAATACTGACAAATGTAATCAACTATCAGACCATGTAACAACAGACTTTGTTCAAATGATAACGAAGAATGGACACAAGTATGGTGATGACTTTAGCAGAATTAATCCGAAAGCCGATCGAAAAGATAGATGTCAAGCGCTTAACGAACAAGACAAAACCAAAAATAATAGCCGATTTCACGATACCGCTGATTTGAATATTCAAAATATGGATGCATCGCAAACCGATACTTTGCTGATAAAGATAGTACCCGACCCCACTGTCAATACAGAAGCAAATCCTGTTTTAGCCGAGGTGAGCAAACTGATGAGTGATTTTTTGGCAAAAGCATTTGCTCTTAAAAACCTGTTAATATTTCTATTACACTGTATCTATCTACATTCATAACATAGATCCTCAACATGCTTATTTTAATAATGGTTTTAAACAAACGTCAGTTAAACGTTTTAGATATAGTTCTAAGACGTATTTCCAAACATTTCCTCCCGCATGAAGCATATGTTGGGGTTTGCGTATGTCTATTAGTTTATATATGTGTATGTCTATAAGTGTATGTATGTCTATTGATATATATGTATATGTCTATAAGTATATGTATGTCTATTGATATATATGTGTATGTCTATAAGTGTGTGTATGTCTATTAGTATATATATGTATATGTCTATAAGTATATGTATGTCTATTGATATATATGTATATGTCTATAAGTGTATGTATGTCTATTGATATGTGTATATATATGAGTATGTACATGAGTATGTGTATGTCTATTAGTATTTATATATATTTATCACATCATCGGTCTGTTATCCAATGAATTCGCCCGTGTAATATTTCTACATATGTCACTAGTGTAATATACCCTGGAGCGTTTTTCATTGGCTGTGCCAGTCAGAAATCGATTGTGAGGTCATAATATGGACAATGACGTGGCGTCATAAATTGTGAATGGCGCAACAAAATGGCTGTCTCCGTTTGATTAAGCCCTCTGCATTTTGGCTTTAAAACCTGTCTCTTAATATGTGTATGAGTATGTCTATCAAGGAGGCTCCACCCTTTCGCAGTTAACCAGCAGAATTCAATGCACTTGCATTTTATAGGGATCTTGATATTTTACAAACCACTATTTTCACAGAGTTATTGTAATTGCATTTGTGAACCGATTTATAGCTGACAGAGCGTAACTCGCTGCTCGACTAAAAAAGTCGTAGCCACCAAGAGCTTGTGAACTACTGTTAGCACGTGATACGTACAGGTGAGGTCGGTAAACAAAAACGCATCAGTCTGCATTCCATGCGCCTCATATACGACCTTCTTGAAGTCGCCTGCTCGTATGTCAGGGTTTTCCTTTGAGTTAATTAATATCTTTGTATCATAAGCTTTATTTATGAAGTACGTGTGATTACACATGATTTCCAAATTATTAGTAAGTCTCGATATCGGGTGTTGACATACCATCGTCAAGCACGTGTACTATTGTTTACCCGGTGTTACTATAATTTACACAACGGTAATGGAATGCCCGATACGCAATACGGAAAGGACGACACGAAAATACGACAAGATAACATGTGTATTACGAAGGGTGGGAAGAGCATGTCTTCCATAAAACCACGCAAAATGGGAAAAAACGTCCAGATGGGTGTTTCTAATATAACGCAAACAGTTTGTTTACTGTAAATGATAGCATATCAGAGTTAGAAATAATCAATAAAAAATCATAAATTATGTACAGTTGTGGGATCGCACAACGTTACACGATGTGCGGTGTGCGCACGATGTGTGCACGGTGTGTGAACGGTGTGTGCACGATGGGCGAACGATAAAAAGCTGGACGATCATTGCTTGCGCACATATGTACGCACGATGGACGGACGTTGTGCGATAACAATCGTGGTTGGTGTAAATTGAGGAATGCCTTAACAATTTATACGGTTTCATGTTTAAACATATAAACTTGATGTTTACGTATGTTTCTATATTCTAGCAACATCTATAAACTTATCTTTCTGTCTATACATTCTTATATTTAGAAATTGTGTTTTCTGTGTTTTTAAACAAACTTAATCGACACATGTAAAATTACAACACAATCCCGTATACAGGTAAACATAACCACTTTGTACATGTACCTGGACCGTAGTTTTCTCCCCGCCTGGGGCACTTACGTAACTCGTCGGGTAAGGCCGGGGGTGTGAAAATCCAGGTGAAGGGGAGCTATAGGCAAACGAATGCAAATAACAAATACTATTCATTACGGTCAAACGGTATCGCATATCAGCTCTGTGTGTCAGGCACTGGTCAGGTAAAACTCCGGACACTCATCAAATTGTTATTTACCTGTTCTGTTACCTTGGAGCCAAACCCATTCTTGACAGCCTAACGGTCGCTGTAATACTGTGTAACACGCATTGTGAAATTGTATAATCTTGATTATTGTGATGAGAAATTACAGAAATATACACAGTGTACATTATCGCATACAAGCCTTCCGTATTTTTGTCATTCCGTAATTTTGATCTACAAATGATACCAAATCGCACAATTGTGCGGAGAGAAGCGCACAACGGGGCGAACGATTGCTAAATCGCACAGTTGTGCGCACCATGTGTGGACGATGTGCGGACGGTGTGTGAACGATGTATGGACGGTGTGCGCACACTATTTTTGGTGCGTTGTGCGGTCCCACAACTGTATCTATTTTTAGTAACAGTTGATATACGAATTAGTTGAAAATCTCAATTGAACTTGTCAAAAATTGAGAAAAAACATGGTAATAAAAGTACCTTGGAAAAATAAGTCAAACTCAAGACTTATTGTTCAAACATAATTGAAGAGTTAGATGATTGTTTGCAGAACATTTATAAATTAAAATTAAAAAAGAAATTAACGGGCAACTTGTGTTAACCTTTCAAAAATTGGCATTTTGCCAATTTTTTAAAACTTTTAAAAATCATGCGACTACTTTTAGCAAAATGTCTTAAGGTAGTTAATACAAATGAATGGAATTAATTGCTTAAAAAAGATAAGTTATTAAAGTAAATAATATAAAAAAATTAGTGATGGCAAATGTATTTCAATATAGCAATTTATGGATGAAATGTGCATACATTTGCACTGAAATTTCACCTTTATTTGTAACTTAATAAGGATTTAATGCCACAATTTTGACATTTTTACAGTTCAAATAATAAAAAAATTATCGGGCTTTAAAATAAGTTTATGTTCTTTAAAAAATAACTGTGTTATTAATTTGATTCTTCAGACATATTTGGTATTTTATTGATCCTTTTGATGTTGCAATAGTGTGTTATTTGGAATTTCATGCTTAAAAACCTTTATTTATGAATACATTTGATAAGAAAGTATAAAAAATAATTCAAATGTAAAGGTAAAATAAGATGTGGTGTCTAAACAAATATTCGTAAAAAAAACAGTGTATTATAAGAAAAGAAATGAGCAACAGTATTTGAGTGCTTTCAAAAAGAGTTATTTCCCTTTCCGGAACTCTTCAAATACAGTGGTGCAGAGGTAGCAGTGTACAGAAGAAATGGCTTGACCCTAAATATAAAGGGCATGTCTCACATAAACATGGATAGTGAATTCAACCTGCACAACACACCTATATATATACATATTATTAAACTACATCTTGATTTCATTTTGTTTAGAAGACTATTTTTTTTTTCAACAACTGTTTTCCCCAGATTTGGGACTTGTTAAAACCATGGTTACCACATTAAAAAACACCAAAATATGCAAACAAATATGATTTTTAACTCAAAATTTGACCCCCGCAAGTAGAATTGTTTTTCTTAAAACCTGTCTGAAATTAAATATCGCCTACTCGGTAACAGAAATACTCAGGTTTTAGCATAGGTCATTCCGGTAAATTTTTCACAATATTTACACATGTGCTGAGTACAAAAATGAACTACATGAAAAGTTAGCTTTTGTTGTGTAGACACAGATTTGTCAATGCCCAAAACTGTAGTCTCAAACCAAACCAATTTTTTTTTGAAAAATTATTTGCTGAGTAAGCAATTTTTGAATATGTGTCATATTGAGATAAAATATTTGATGACTATAAAAGCTTATACCATTTGATAAATGTATGATAGTGTACGACAAAATGACACAATCAGAACTGAAAGTCTTTACAAAAGTACAACAGTGCTTACATCACAGTAAATAAAAATACATCATTATCATTGACAAAAATATCGACAGGCGAGACCAGGCGCTGTGGGAGAGGCAGCGCTCTGTGCCAACGAACAAAGCATAAACGATTTTTGTGACATCGTGAACAATTGCGATAATATTATTATATACCTTTTCTCAAACTTCCGGTTGATCTAAATTGGTTCTAGATTTATGCGAAATGCGAACATAAATGTTTTAACATTTAGAAGAATTCCGTTTCTTGTGAATCAGAGACGAAAACAATGTTTGGAAATATTTTTTAAAGCAGCATTTTTTTCGATTAACCAAACCAAAAGATAAAAGAAGAACGAGACAAAACACAAATTAATTTGGAAAAAATAACGCCCATTCATGTTTGTCGTGAAAAGGAATCATTGAAATAGATAACTGCGGTTTTTGCAATCAAATCTATCTTTATTTCCCCCAAGAAAACGTATTATATTATAACTATGCGACGTGTACTGTTATACTGTGGGTAAACTCTATTCAATACAGTGTGTATATAAACTCTTACGATAGGCGGAACGTCCCACAGTAACTTATATAATACATAGTGTATACACTCACTATTGATAGGTGAAACGTCCCATAGTATCTTATTCAATGCAGAGTGTATACACGCTCTATCGATAGGCGGAACAGCGTGTATATGCACTCTACGATAGGCGGAACGTCCTACAGTAACTTATTCAATACATAGTATATATACTCTCTATCGATAGGCGAACGTCCCGTATTAACTTATTCAATACAGTATGTATACACTTTCAATCGATAGGCGAAACGTCCCATCGTAAAATATTCAATACAGTGTATATACACTCTCAATCGATAGGGGAATAGTCCTGGTGTTACTTGTTCAATACAGAGTGTATACACTCTCAATCGATAGGCGAATAGTCCGGGTGTTACTTGTTCAATACAGAGTCTATACACTCTCAATCGATAGGCGAATAGTCCTGGTGTTACATGTACTTGTTCAATACAGAGTGTATACGCTCTCAATCGATAGGCGAATAGTCCGGGTGTTACTTATTCAATACAGTGTATATACGCTCTCAATCGATAGGCGAATAGTCCGGGCGTTACTTGTTCAATACAGAGTGTAAACACTCTCAATCGATAGGCGAATAGTCCTGGTGTTACATGTACTTGTTCAATACAGAGTGTATACGCTCGCAATCGATACGCGAATAGTCCTGGTATTACTTGTTCAATACAGTGTGTATACACTCTCAATCGATAGGCGAATAGTCCGGGTGTTACTTATTCAGTACAGTGTGTATACATTCGCAATCGATAGGCGAATAGTCCTGGTGTTACTTGTTCAATACAGTGTGTATACACTCTCAATCGATAGGCGAAACATCCTGGTGTTACTTATTCAGTACAGTGTGTATACATTCGCAATCGATAGGGGAATAGTCCTTGTGTTACTTGTTCAATACAGTGTATATACACTCTCAATCGATAGGCGAATAGTCCTGGTGTTACTTGTTCTATACAGAGTGTATACACTCTCAATCGATAGGCGAATGGTCCGGGTGTTACTTGTTCAATACAGAGTGTATACACTCTCAATCGATAGGCGAATAGTCCTGTAGTAACTTATTCATTACAGTGTTTATACACTCTCAATCGATAGGCGAATAGTCCTGTAGTAACTTATTCATTACAGTGTGTATACACTCTCAATCGATAGGCGAATAGTCCTGGTGTTACTTGTTGAATACAGTGTGTATACACTCTCAATCGATAGTCGAATAGTCCTGGTGTTACTTGTTCAATACAGTGTGTATGCACTCTCAATCGATAGGAGAATAGTCCTGGTGTTACTTGTTCAATACAGTGTGTATACACTCTCAAACGATAGGCGAAACATCCTGGTGTTACTTATTCAATACAGAGTGTATACACTCTCAATCGATAGGCGAATAGTCCTGTAGTAACTTATTCAATACAGTGTGTATACACTCTCAATCGATAAGCGAATAGTCCTGGTGTTACTTATTTAATACAGTGTGTATACACTCTCAATCGATAGGCGAATAGTCCGGGTGTTACTTATTCAATACAGAGTGAATACACTCTCAATCGATAGGCGAATAGACCGGGTGTTACTTATTCAATACAGAGTGTATACACTCTCAATCGATAGGCGAAATGTCACGTAGTCGGGAACGAATATAGCGTTTAAAATTCACCACATCGTTGTATTTATGTATACTGCACAGTTCGTTTACTCAGTCATAGATTGACAAAGGGACCAGTTGGCATCGAAACGTTCCGATACGGTATACTTTTTTTGTTATTAAGAAAAGTTTTTAGCCATACATTTCTACCAACTGATGAATCTGATTGAAGGACAACAAATCATAGAGCTTCCCAGGTTCTAACTTGATTTATGAATTGAAAAAAAGAAACTGCGAATGGCGAGCTCATAAAAAAAAGATTTCTGTTATTTATATTATAAATCAGGCGGATATACTCGTAATTACGAATAACATATTAACGACTGTATTACCTGATGGTTCGGGATAGGCAGATGCTAATCTGCCTGATATAAGCTCTTAACGGATGTTTATCATAAACCATTGCTAATACTATGATGTAGTAGCAGCTGTCTATTTATTATTTATGGCCCGGGCTTGCTGTCACATCTTGGTCTCCAGTATACAAATACAGTATTCCACTGATATACTATTAAGGATGAAATTCAATGGAGAACAACAAGTAACCGACATCTATATACAGGTTAAGTACACTAATTCAACCCATAGATCTCGTGAAACACACGGTCTTGGCCCTTATTTAAGCTTTTTGTAACCTAAATTAAGATGTTATCACATGTCTTACAATTCGTAAAATTACGGCGAGGTGATGCTCATGCGTCTACTCCAGGATAGGAAATATCATAAACCGAAGCTTGCTCTAAATTTCCTATGTTGATCAATCAAAATTTGATAAAGTAGGCCATATTCACGATAGTTTCGTGAACAAAGTACATTTTACCTTTTCTATTGGCTAGCTTGTGTCCGGACTATTGGCTAACTTGTGTCCGGACTATTGGATACCTTGTGTCCGGACCATTGGCTAACTTGTGTCCGGATTATTGGCTAACTTGTGTCCAGACTATTGAATACCTTGTGTCCGGACTGTTGGCTAACTTGTGTCCGAACTATTGGATACCTTGTGTCCAGACTATTGGTTACCTTGTGTGCGGTCTATTGGTTACCTTGTATCCGGACTCTTGGATACCTTGTGTCCAGACTATTGGATACCTTGTGTCGGGGATACTGACTGGTTGGAGTATGTTCTTAGGCACTGTGCTATAGGATACCTTGTGTTGGGGATACTGACTTGTTGGAGTATGTTCTGAGCCACTGTGATATAGGATACCTTGTGTTGGGGATACTGACTGGTTGGAGTATGTTCTTAGGCACTGTGCTATAGGCTAGCTTGTGTCCGGACTATTTGCTAACTTGGGTCCAGACTATTGGATACCTTGTGTCCCGACTATTGGCTCACTTGTGTCCGGACTATTTGCTAACTTGTGTCCCGACTATTGGATACCTTGCGTCCGGACTATTGGATAACTTGTGTCCGGACTATTGGATACCTTGTGTCCGGACTATTGGATACCTTGTGTTCGGACTATTGGATACCTTGTGTCCGGACTATTGGTTACCTTGTATCCGGACTATTGGATACCTTGTGTCCGGACTATTGGCTAACTTGTGTCCGGATTATTGGCTGTTACTGCTTGGTACGGGTAAGGTCAAGAATACATCGTTATTTAGAAAACGTCTAATTTTCTGCCAGACCACATATATGCAAATTACATCAAGCTAAAAAAACATATTAAAACAAAAACAGACACAAAATGCAAAATCCATCTTAATTTTTTTGTTTGGATTACAACTTGATCTGTTATATCAATATGATATTTGGTAAAACACAAATTAAACAGCTACATGCAATACACTAAATGTTTTCAATGTTTTTGACGAAACAGAAATTACTCGTTCAAGATTAAACAAATAATGACAGTTATTATTGCATTTAAAAATGAAACAGGGCCTTGCACATGCTTTTCATTTAATGAGTGAAATAAAAAGATCAACCCTAACAGTTCTTGGAACAGAGCAAGGATTGTTACTCGTAAGTGGGAGTATAGGGTTATAGAAGCACTACTGGCATTCCAGTGACGGCTTACGTATGTACACTAACTAAATGTTGTTCAGCAGCATCAAAACACCATCGCTCACCATTATACCGGTAAGCCTTGGTCGTGTCGACCAATACAGCAAACATGCAAGGAATCTATACCTATATATATATACGTCGTTCCTCTAAACATTACTGCTTCTTTACCCCCTAATATAGAATTTATAATTTAATCAGTTCCAGACAATGCAAACTTCATTAACATCTATCTAACTGGACGTAAGGTTAACATTATATACACACGTTACGCCACACGAACGATCTAGCTGATCCTGATGGTGAAACAACATTACATATATATCAACACTGTTAAGTCATTGACTGTAGAAATGCAGCAAAACGTTCCGTCTATCGACTTATATTAATCAGAATTAAATTGAAACGTGCACCTTTCCCACACACATTCAGTATACTTTTAATCTCATTGACCGTTTTGCTCTTAATCACATCCATGGACACTCATTGCTGTCGTTTATAACTTCATCATAAAAACCATTCCACTCCGAATTGTACTCCGTCTTTGTAGTGTTTTAGGGTGAAATAAACAAAACAACATTGAATTTATTGAAGGTTTCTTCATAAGACCAGGTGGCATGTTGGTTTTCTTTTCGGAATCACCAATATATTCAATAAATCAGACGATGTGATGATCAATTGTTATTTCCATGTCCCTTTTTTGTGCTAACACAGAGCTAAAAAGAAACTGACTAGGAAAGTAGAACTCTCGAAGCATTTTAAATTTCAACACAGATAAACCGCCCGGGGTGTTGGACCTCGCCCAGTATCCTCCTTGTGATCATAACTGTTCATTAAGGACTCGAACAACTAAATCATTTACTATATGTTATTGCTAAGCTTTTGAGCTAATAGCGTTAATGTTTGGAGGTCAACACTAGATTCACAGATACATAATTACAAAGGTTTCTAAATCATTTTTTGGTCAATTTAGTGGCATATAAGAGCGCTACAGGCGTCTGTTTTTTACAACCGGAAGTTTACAAGCCAAACCGCTGAAGTGGGACGGGGACACCCCCTGAAATTTGACCCCATATCAATACGCCATTACATTTTTCTAACATTCAATATCTGTAGATTTCATGCAATGTAAAATATGTCAACAAATACCTATTTAAATTACTTATAGGCACTGTATTAAACCGGAATAAGTTTTAGATAGGGATTACAATCGTATCAAACACTTACTGATTGGCTAATTTAGTTGTGTGATACATTAAAGTGTTATTGTGTCAAATTTGTAGTGCTTCACTTTTGTTGTCGGCGTTGAACTGAGGTTGTCATGATTGTAGGCTTTCAGTTAGTGTGTTTAGGTCTGTTTGCCAGTCTCACACAACTTTCCAGAAATTACGCCATCTAACAGCAGCATACATGTGCGTGCTTTTGTGTTAGGCCTGTCATTGATATATACAGCGCCAGTTGTTAAACGTTACTTTGAGGACATGCACTGTTTGCCATCCTCACGTCAAACTCGCCGCTGTTACCTCGTTGAGGTCGTGTTTGGTCCCCTGTTTTATCGGAGATACCGACTGGTTGACGTATGTTTGAGGCAATGTGCTATAGGCTACCTTGTGTCGGAGATACCGACTGGTTGAAGTATGTTCTGAGGCACTGTGCTATAGGTTATTTTATCGGAGATACCGATTGGTTCGGGTATTTTCTGAGGCACTGTGCTATAGTTTTTTTTCTTTCTGAGATATCGACTGGTTCGGGTATTTTCTGAAGCACTCTGCTATAGGCTATTTTATCTGAGATACCGACTGGTTCGGGTATATTCTGAGGCACTGTGCTATATGCTAATTTATCGGAGATACTGACTGGTTCGGGTATGTTCTAAGGCACTGTGCTTAAGGCTATTTTATCGGAGAAACGGACTGGTTAAAGTATGTCTGAGGTACTGCGCTATATAGTCTACCTTGTGTTGGGGATACAGACTGGTTGGAGTATGTTCTGAGGCACTGTGCTTTAGGTTATTTTTTCGGAGATACTGACTGGTTGGAGTATGTTCTAAGGCACTGTGCTATAGGTTATTTTATTGGAGATACCGACTGGTTGACGTATATCTGAGGCACTGTGCTACGGGATACCTTGTTTTGGGGATACTGACTGGTTGGAGTATGTTCTGAGGCACTGTGCTATAGTCTACATTGTGTTGGGGATACTGACTGGTTGGAGTATGTTCTGAGGCACTGTGATATAGGCTATCTTGTGTCGGGGATACTGACTGGTTGGAGTATGTTCTTAGGCACTGTGCTATAGGCTACATTGTGTTGGGGATACTGACTGGTTGGGGTATGTTCTGAGGCACCATGATATAGGCTACCTTGTGTTGGGGATACTGACTGGTTGACGTATGTCAGAGGCACTGTGATATAGGCTACATTGTGTTGGGGATACTGACTTGTTGGAGTATGTTCTGAGGCACTGTGCTATAGGCTACCTTGTGTTGGGGATACCGACTAGTTGATGTATGTCTGAGGCACTGTGATATAGGCTACCTTGTGTTGCGGATACTGACTGGTTGACGTATGTCTGAGTCACTGTGATATAGTCTACCTTGTGTTTGGGATACTGACTGGTTGGAGTATGTTCTGAGGCACTGTGCTATAGGCTACCTTGTGTTGGGGATACTGACTGGTTGAGGTATGTCTGAGGCACTGTGATATAGGCTGCTTTGTGTTGGGGATACTGACTGGTTGACGTATGTCTGAGGTACTGTGATATAGGCTACTTTGTGTTGGGGATACTGACTGGTTGACGTATGTCTGGGGCACTGTGATATAGGATACCTTGTATCGGGGATATTGACTGGCTGGAGTATGTTCTGAGGCACTGTTATAAAGGCTATCTTGTGTTGGGGATACTGACTAGTTGACGTATGTCTGAGGCACTGTGCTATAGGATACCTTGTGTCGGGGATACTGACTGGTTGGAGTATGTTCTAATGCACTGTGCTATTGGCTACCTTGTGTCGGGGATACTGACTGGTTGGAGTATGTTCTGAGGCACTGTGATATAGGCTACTTTGTGTCGGAGATACTGACTGGTTGGAGTGTGTTCTGAGGCACTGTGATATAGGCTACCTTGTGTTGGGGATACCGACTAGTTGACGTATGTCTGAGGCACTGTGCTATATTCTACATTGTGTTGGGGATACTGAGTGGTTGGAGTATGTTCTGAGGCACTGTGATATAGGCTACCCTGTGTCGGGGATACTAACTGGTTGGAGTATGTTCTTAGGCACTGTGCTATAGGCTACCTTGTATTGGGGATACTGACTGGTTGGAGTATGTTCTGAGGCACTGTGATATAGGCTACTTTGTGTTGGGGATACTGACTGGTTGACGTATGTCAGAGGCACTGTGCTATAGGCTACCTTGTATTGGGGATACTGACTGGTTGGAGTATGTTCTGAGGCACTGTGCTATAGGCTTCTTTGTGTTTGGGATACTGACTGGTTGGAGTATGTTCTGAGCCACTGTGATATAGGATACCTTGTGTTGGGGATACTGACTGGTTGACGTATGTCTGAGGCACTGTGATATAGGCTACTTTGTGTTGGGGATACTGACTGGTTGACGTATGTCTGAGGCACTGCGATATAGGATACCTTGTGTCGGGGATATTGATTGGTTGGAGTATGTTCTGAGGCACTGTGATATAGGCTACCTTGTGTTGGGGATACTGACTGGTTGACGTATGTCTGAGGCACTGTGCTATAGGCTACCTTGTGTCGGGGGTATTGACTGGTTGGAGTATGTTTTGAGGCACTGTGATACAGGCTATCTTGTGTTGGGGATACCGACTAGTTGACGTATGTCTGAGGCACTGTGCTATAGGATACCTTGTGTCGGGGATATTGACTGGTTGGAGTATGTTCTGAGGCACTGTGATATAGGCTATCTTGTGTTGGGGATACCGACTAGTTGACGTATGTCTGATGAGGCACTGTGGTATAGGATACCTTGTGTCGGGGATACTGACTGGTTGACGTATGTCTGAGGCATTGTGATATAGGCTACTTTGTGTTGGGGATACTGACTTGTTGGAGTATGTTCTGAGGCACTGTGCTATAGGATACCTTGTGTCGGGGATACTGACTGGTTGACGTATGTTCTGAGGCACTGTGATATACGCTATTTTAAAATCAAAGTTAGTATCACTCGCCGGTTAACCATTGTCTAGTAGTTTACTGAATTGACTCACGTTTGATGCCGGTCTTCTGTCTAGTGATGACTTCCTCCTGTGTCCAGATACTATTTGCTTACTTTTACTCTCGGCTATGTTCGTCGACGGACACAATGATATTTTGTTTACATATAAGAACCAAAGCTTCACTATTAAACTCAATTATTTAGAAGCTTTTAACCCACTTCCCACTGTGTCGAAGTTTCCCAGATATGCTAATCTATCTGCGTGGTTTAGTGGTTTTGTTTTATTTGTTTAACGGCCTATTAACAGATAATGTAATTTAAGGACGCGCCTCTATGTGTGTAATGTACGCATGCTTCTGTGAATGTGTACTGAATGCAGAGTATGTCTTTGTATTAGCCACTTTGTGATAACGCGGATCTGATGCCGACTTTAGAGTGCTACTTCACTGCAATGACACGCGGAAGGCATCCAGTACAGTATTCCATCCGGTCACATTATAGTTACATCTGATAAACTAGTTGTTGCGATAACCATATAAGATCTGCTGTCCGTTTAGCAGGAATAACAATTATCATTTTAAGGTCGTTTGGTATGTCCCGGCCTGGGTAGAGAACCTATTGCCTATCCCACTTGGGCGAACGCTCAACATTAAGGCCAGCATTGCCATTAGGTAACAAAACGTTTTTTACGAATAGCAAAGCAATCAAATATCCAAAATATTGCTAAAGGGACAGCAGATCTAATGTGTTTTTCAGTGCCCCCTTAGTAGAAGACAATGAAGAAAGCCCTTGATTCTGCAGCGGCCCCGTATTAGTGACTATTTTACGACATGTAGTGGGATACATCAGGGCCATTTCCCCTGAATCTGCAGGGGACGGCTTCCTTGATGGAATCAAACCACAAATTCTACTTGTTTTGAACAAGTGATCCTTTAATGATAAAGTTCGATTTTTTAAACAAAATAAAAACAAGTAATACTCCTGATAATTACATGTAATCACCCACCACACAATTTTGTTTGACGAAAAATCACAAAAACCTATTCACATTAATTCAAAAATTATCACAGAACATCCAAATGACGCAAATGAGCTCCTTCGTTTTGTAATGTTTCTGTATTGAATATGTCTGTGGCATGACACTATTAACATTAAGATGTACGGGCTTAAATCTGCTCTTTACAACAACAGTAATCTCACGGACTGTTTTTTTATGGAAATGATTATGTTGAGTATATTTAATATGTACACGTGTTACAATTGTTTTGTCTTCAATCATACATGCACGAATATAATACGTGACAGTAGAAGGAAACAGCCGATTATAAACTTTTCCTATCATGCAAGGCCATTTCTAGAAAAAAAACCATACCTGTATTAGCTTCAAGCTAGATACTTGTAGGTCATTAATCGATACATCCTTCATCTGTGCAACTTGCAATGAACCGCAACCTGTACAGTACAGCTACAGTGTACACAATGTAACACTGTATGCAACCTGTACAGTACAGCTACAGTATACACAATGTAACACTGTACGGAACCTGTAACGTACAGCTACAGTGTACACAATGTAACACTGTAAGCAACATGTACAGTACAGCTACAGTTACACAATGTAACACTGTAAGCAACATGTACAGTACAGCTACAGTTACACAATGTAACACTACACGCAACCTGTACAAAACAGCTACAGTGTACACAAGTAACACTGTACACAACCTGTAAAGTACAGCTACAGTGTACACAATGTAACACTGTACGCAACCTGTACAGTACAGCTACAGTGTACACAATGTAACACTGTAAGCAACATGTACAATACAGCTACAGTGTACACAATTAACACTGTAAGAAACATGCACAATACAGCTACAGTGTACACAATGTAACACTGTACGTAACATGTACAATACAGCTACAGTGTACACAATGTAACACTGTACGAAACCTGTACAGTACAGCTACAGTGTACACAATGTAACACTGTAAGCAACATGTACAATACAGCTACAGTGTACACAATTAACACTGTAAGAAACATGCACAATACACCTACAGTGTACACAATGTAACACTGTACGCAACATGTACAATACACCTACAGTGTACACAATGTAACACTGTACGCAACATGTACAGTACAGCTACAGTGTACACAATGTAACACTGTACGCAACCTGTACAGTACAGCTACAGTGTACACAATGTAACACTGTACGCAACATGTACAATACAGCTACAGTGTACACAATTAACACTGTAAGAAACATGCACAATACACCTACAGTGTACACAATGTAACACTGTACGCAACATGTACAATACACCTACAGTGTACACAATGTAACACTGTACGCAACATGTACAGTACAGCTACAGTGTACACAATGTAACACTGTACGCAACCTGTACAGTACAGCTACAGTGTACACAATGTAACACTGTACGCAACATGTACAATACAGCTACAGTGTACACAATTAACACTGTAAGAAACATGCACAATACACCTACAGTGTACACAATGTAACACTGTACGCAACATGTACAATACACCTACAGTGTACACAATGTAACACTGTACGCAACATGTACAGTACAGCTACAGTGTACACAATGTAACACTGTACGCAACATGTACAATACAGCTACAGTGTACACAATTAACACTGTAAGAAACATGCACAATACACCTACAGTGTACACAATGTAACACTGTACGCAACATGTACAATACACCTACAGTGTACACAATGTAACACTGTACGCAACATGTACAGTACAGCTACAGTGTACACAATGTAACACTGTACGCAACATGTACAGTACAGCTACAGTGTACACAATGTAACACTGTACGCAACATGTACAATACAGCTACAGTGTACACAATTAACACTGTAAGAAACATGCACAATACACCTACAGTGTACACAATGTAACACTGTACGCAACATGTACAATACACCTACAGTGTACACAATGTAACACTGTACGCAACATGTACAGTACAGCTACAGTGTACACAATGTAACACTGTACGCAACATGTACAATACAGCTACAGTGTACACAATTAACACTGTAAGAAACATGCACAATACACCTACAGTGTACACAATGTAACACTGTACGCAACATGTACAATACACCTACAGTGTACACAATGTAACACTGTACGCAACATGTACAGTACAGCTACAGTGTACACAATGTAACACTGTACGCAACATGTACAATACAGCTACAGTGTACACAATTAACACTGTAAGAAACATGCACAATACACCTACAGTGTACACAATGTAACACTGTACGCAACATGTACAATACACCTACAGTGTACACAATGTAACACTGTACGCAACATGTACAGTACACCTACAGTGTACACAATGTAACACTGTACGCAACATGTACAGTACAGCTACAGTGTACACAATGTAACACTGTACGCAACATGTACAGTACAGCTACAGTGAACACAATGTAACACTGTACGTAACATGTACAATACAGCTACAGTGTACACAATGTAACACTGTACACAACCTGTACAGTACAGCTACAGTTACACAATGTAACACTACACGCAACGTGTACCGTACAGCTACAGTTACACAATGTAACACTGTACGCAACCTGTACAGTACAGCTACAGTGTACACAATGTAACACTGTAAGCAACATGTACAATACAGCTACAGTGTACACAATTAGCACTGTACGCAACATGCACAGTACAGCTACAGTGTACACAATGTAACATTGTACGCAACATGTACAGTACAGCTACAGTGTACACAATGTAACATTGTACGCACCATGTACAATACAGCTACAGTGTACATAATGTAACATTGTACGCAACCTGTACAATACAGCTGCAATGTACACAATGTAACACTGTACGTAACCTGTACATTACAGCTACAGTGTACACAATGTAACACTGTACGCAACCTGTACAATACAACTACAGTGTACACAATGTAACACTGTACCTAACCTGTACTGTACAGCTACAGTTGCACAATGTAACACTGTACGCAACCTGTACATTACAGCTACAGTTACACAATGTAACACTGTAAGCAACATGTACAGTACAGCTACAGTGTACACAATGTAACACTATACGTAACCTGTACATTACAGCTACAGTGTACACAATTTAACACTGAAAAAACATACTAAATGTAGTTATGTAATCATCACACAAATTATTTGTTTAAAATGGTCGAATCTTTTGTTCATTTACCGTGCTACCATTAGTTTTTGTATACTCCTGAAACCAAGACTAGCATTATTTGTTATTCTATTGGGAGCATAATAGCAAATTTAAAAATATGAACACAAGAGTTTTCGATGTTGCTCAAAAGTGTGGACATGCGAATTAACTGTTTGATAGGTCAGCTTAATTGGAAACATTACATGGTGGATATGAACTTACTGTTAGGATATCTTACTTAACACGTAATTACACATTATTTTGTTCCTACTTTACAATCATGTTTTATGCACTTTTAACTGCGTATACAATTTGTTTTCTTATATTGATCATAAGGAAGGGAAGAATTTATCTACTTTATATAATGAATAAGTCTATAAAAACTATATTAAGGAAGCCTTGCTTTTTTACAGTAGAAATCAACGCTCTAACTGGCCAACAATGTCTTGTCAACTATACAAGTGTGCTACTATACCTTACTGTTGATTGTAGTGTTACTTCTGGGAGTGGCTCCCACAAACACAAACAAGAATAGAATATCTTGTTATTAGGTAAAGGCATGAACAGTTAATATATTGGTATTTCCAGTGCACTTGCATTGTGTAACTGGCAATATTTGAGCATATTAGAGTATACCTATATTTAGCTGATTTTTTTCCGAAAAGATATATATCAATAGCTCCATGTATCGGAGTAAAGCGCAAATGATATGAAACTTCTTTACCTATTAGTGATTTTCAGAATTTTCCGATAAACTTGCAATTTTGAATACATGTACCAGTTCCTTCCAGGCAATTCTCAACCAAGGATAGTATTTAGATTTATCGTTGTAAAGTGTTGCATTAAGCATAATTTTGCACATTTGACAAAGGACACCCCAGGCCACATTTTCTTTGACGCTGTAGTATCACTCGATAAATCTGTCAGATAAGTAATTCGACAGTTAATTGTGAAGAAAATAAATCATAATAGTTCTAATTTCTGAAATGAAGATACAATCGACATTTAAGGTGTATTAAGGTGGAATAGATAACGAGGGAAGACAAACTGGTAGGGGAAATAATTGACAAAGGCCAAATCAGTTAAGTAATATTATCTTCAATAATATAGAATCCTGAGTTACATGTATATATTTCACCATACGCTCATTATATATATTTTATTGATTTTTCGTTTTAATTTCACCAATAAAATATGCATAAGATATTCTTAAAATACTAATGCAATTAAAAGTATTTGTCTTGTAGTTAAAATAAATCATTTGAATCTCTGTCAGCAAATAAAAAGGGCAATGAGTAACACACGTACATATCAACAATACATATCATTCTGCATGTTAACGATGCACTGCAATCTAAGACTTCTCGAGATAGCAGTGTTTACTAAACTACACGTATTTTTAAATGTTTATGTTTTTGTGTTTAAGGCACTGGCACGACGGGATGAAATGGTGAAGGACCTCAGTGTGGACGGGTCTGGTTTAAAAGTCATGTGCTGTCTGCTTGGTGTCATTGTTGTATTCGCCATCGCAATAATATCCATTGTGGTAACAGGATTATGAAGGGACGCTCTGAATGGAACATTCAATAGAAATGAATGGCAAGCAAAAGACTATATCTGGATGTTGATGGCAACAGCTCTTTTAAGATCTAACACTTCGCCCATAGCTTTTTTGTTTATACATAATATATATTACATTTATAGTTTGTGTGTTTTCATTTCCACATGTGTTTTAATACAGTCCATTGGTTGATTTTATCACTAGTTACGACATTTCCTATCTTATAGCAGCTGTTTTGCAGGAAGTATAATAGCATTTGTAGAGAATAATGTACTTGAGAAACTGATTTTATTAACATATAAATACTAATGGTGTGATATCCGCCAAAAGAAGGAACTGTTTTTTTTATTACTTTTGAGTATCAACTTGATATACCTGTGCCAATAAAAAAACACCACATATCTGAAAGGTTTTATTGCGTCTGACATGACATGGAAGCATGGTCGTACATGTAACAATGTTGGTTAGGAAACTTAACCATTTTGCAGGAAATACAACATGAGATATGAAACAATGATGATCCTGTCTGATTTCTTACGGATTTAAGAATGTGAAATTTAACCATGAGATTTGAAACAAGATAGCCAACTCTGATTTCTAACGGACTCAAGGAAACATCATAACAGGATTCGGTGAAACCCGCGACAGAAATATGAGTACGACATTAAGGATAGTAAAACTGTTGGAATACAGTACCAATCTTGTAATAAGCCCAGAGAGACCACTATGAAGTATGGGTTCACGCGTGTAGGATTGGCTTAAGGAACAGATAAATGTTTTATATATAGGCTTAAAGAAGGGATACAGTTATATTGATTGAAAGAAGGTCAAACGCTATATAGGCTTATATAAGAGATAAAGTTATATTGAATGATAGCAGGGTTAAACGTAAGATGGGCTTATAGAAGGAATAATGGTAAGATTGTCTTATAGAAGGAATAAAGGTATATTGATTGATAGAAGGGGAAAAGAAAGATTGGCTTATAGAAGGGATAAAGGTATATTGATCGATATGATGGATAAAGGAAAGATTGGCCTAAAGACGGAATAAAGGTATATTGATTGATAGAATAAAAAAAGGAAAGATTGGCTTATAGAAGGGATAAAGGTATATTGATTGATAGAAGGGGAAAAGAAAGATTGGCTTATAGAAGGGATAAAGGTATATTGATCGATATGATGGATAAAGGAAAGATTGGCCTAAAGACGGAATAAAGGTATATTGATTGATAGAATAAAAAAAGGAAAGATTGGCTTATAGAAGGGATAAAGGTAAGATTGGCTTGTAGAAGGAATGAAGGTAAGATTGATTGATATAATGGATAAAGGTAAGACTAGCTTATAGAAGGAATAAAGGTAAATTGATTGATAGAAGGGATAAAGGTAAGACTAGCTTATAGAAGGAATAAAGGTATATTGATTGATAGAATGGATAAAGGTAAGACTAGCTTAAAGAAGGAATAAAGGTAAATTGATTGATAGAAGGGATAAAGGTAATATTGGCCTATAGAAGGAATAAAAGTATATTAATTGATAGAATGAATAAAGGTAAGACTAGCTTATAGAAGGAATAAAGGTAAATTGATTGATAGAAGGAATAAAATCGTATTGGCTTATACGAGATATTCCATAAGTATAAAGCCGCTGTAAAGGTCGGGTGTGTTTATTACCGTACAGGATCTTATTCCGGGATAATTACGGTATTCAATCAAAGTTTTAATAATGAATGGAAGACAAATACATGCGGTCACAACACACAGTTGTCTTGTATTTTCAAGACTCGTTGCATTTTGATTAATTTGATTAAACTGCAAAAATGCAGAATCTTAAGATCATTCTTGCCGAGAGGAATTGGAGTAGAAAGTTGAAAATGTTTGCACAAATTATGTAACAGGCGGTCACATGGTCTTGTTGATAAACAGTTTAAAAAGTTATACTGCATACGAAATTGTTTTATTGTATTTCAGAATGAATTACGATGACTCAAAATCAAAATGTTTAATACTTATAATGCCGTCGAAAACTTGTACCACCTATTGTACAAACACACTAGCCAAACTGAAGCAATACTTTGAGATTTTGTTAATATTTTCATGCTGTAGTCACCCAATGATTGAACATATATCACCGTGTGTAGATGTAAAGTTCTTTATTACCAGTGGGGAGATTTTATAAAAAATAATCACACAATGGTTTAACAATTTAAATAAAAATTTCCTTTGACTTTGTTGTATGACATTGAAGAGTCATAAGTTAATTCTAACTTCGGTGACCACACGTTACAGGATGGTTCTACTATAGTAATTTGTTTTTATCATTTGATATCTTACAAACACTGAATTCATGTAAATATATCATATATATATATTTAAATTCCTACTCAAGTTGGACTCAATGCAACTACCAAACGTAACCTGTTTCATTTGCCGATGAATTTTACCAGATTAGCACTGCCTGTGCGTATGATTTTGCGAAGGGAGAAAACTATTTACATGTTTTAAAACAAAGAAACCACTTGATGAGAATTCACATTTGTATTAAAGCAACACAAGAAATTGTTCAAACAACCAAAAACGATAATTCAGTAAAATATTATCAGTTCACGGTTGCTAGCGGTAGTGACAAGTCATGTACTACACTAGAAATTCTCCCTCCAGCTTCCCATTCTGCCTTTTGTAAGTATCAACCCCCTGTACAAATTGAAAACAACGCATATCCACAAGGGTTCGTTACAGATGTCTGAAATACACATATCATGCTATAACTGATATGGGTCACAGCACACATACATATACATACATATGTATGTTTATGTGTGCTATGATCCATATCAGTATAGCATATGTGTATAATTGTAAGCGTATGTGTGCTGTGACCTATATCAGTATAGCATATGTGTATTTCAGACATTTGTAACGAACCAGATTAGCCCTGTGGTAGATCCATGTGGTCCCGTCTTATATTCAAAATACCGTCGAACAGCCGAATGTCATATCAAATGTTTCGTCCTTTCAAGCCACATCTGGTTTCCTGTCTAATTCGACATTCAATTACTTCAGCTTCACATTCCAGAAAATCTCGAACCTTGAAATTTAGCGCATCTCCATATCGAGCTAGTAAAAACATGGCTGCCGTCGATTCGAAGCTGAGCCTGTGCACTGCGTCTAAACATTATTCTTCCGCGATGACGCATCAGAAAATGTGATATCTTATGAATTTATCAACAAAAAATTAAATATGACATTTAAAATATGTTTTGTGTTTTGTTTTTACATAATTTGGCTGTATTGAACTATCAACGTATACCATCATGTTGTATGATGGTCCTTCAATGACGGACTATATTGTATTTACATTACGGCAATACGTAGACTTGCACAAGCTCCAGAACCTGGGACAAACGATCAGAATGGACTTCACAAAATAGGAAAAAAAACCACATTGATTGAAATATAAGGATTGAATCTTGCTTTGGTCGATTTCATGGGGTGATGAATTGAGTTGCTTCGCAGTTCATTAAATTGGTTTCAAGAACAACTCAATTCATCACCCCATGAAATCGACCAAAACAAAAGTCAATCCTTAAAGAATATATACTTGTTACAAGTGTTATTTCTATTATTTCTTTACAATATTTTTAAATGTTTTCTGTGTCCAACACCTTAACTTTTTAGGCTAACTCAACAATTAAATAATTACAGTTCGCTACATTATGAACAATGCTATATTGCGTCAACGAGAGGTTCAGAAACAGCTTCGATTTATATTTTTACTATCGACTATAAGACGTATATATTTTAAATGATTTATACAGTTTCAATTGTCAATTGACAATCAACCCTTCCATGATTTCCCCCAGCCGTGGTAGAGGTATATTCGAATTATCTCCCTTCCTTCCACTTTTCGGTAAATATCGATAACATGCGAAATCACATAACCTTTAATACTTGTTAATCGTCTTCGAAACTGCCAGGATCATACAAGGACGTAAATATAATGCATAGAATTTGCATATCGATCCTTCTGTTTACATTTAATATAACAAAGAAAACGCAAATTTAGGATTTATTAATTTTTTAAACACTAAAACAATGATTTGCTGCTATTTATATCTTATTTTTTCAAGTTATCAATTACATATACCTTTAAGATAAACAAAATCACCAGTTCTGGGGTGATGAGATTTGTAATACTTGCTTGTAATATTTGGTTTCGTCGTTTGGTTTAGGTTTAACTACTGGTTTCACCCGACACTGGTGGCAGAACTGAATTTAAAAGATATGATATAGTTGGGGGAATTGATTATCACGAATAAAATGGCGTCAACGTTTGAAGCACAGTTAAATTAATTAACAAACTTCTGATACTTCTACTTATGATCATGATCTCTACCAAAACGTTTGTAATTTGATAAGCATGCGTAGAAATCTGTATAATTTGTGCTCGTTCATCAATGCCAGGTTCCAGTTAATGCACTTTGCTTATTACCTTTATGCCTTACATTACACATTTACGCATTAGGTTTGTTAGACTGGTAAAAAAAAACCACAACACTTCAATAAATTAAAAGGTCAAGTTAATCAATTACACATTGATCTATTCACATGTGTTATGCGTCTCCTTTAAAATGTAAGTTTCACTTGAGATCAACGGGTCATAAATATTTGAGTTTATTATTATAAGGGATATGAGACATATATGGAAGCTTGATTATAGGCATTTACCATTTAACATCCGTTCACAATATCAGAGGCGAAATTTCAGTCATGTTCTGCCGTTTATTAGTCTTAGTTGTTCCTGTTGTTATCCTCCTCGATATACATTTGCATTTACGTTTTTGCTGAGGAAACTGTACACTATACATAACCCAGCCTTTGACACAATGTAGTGCATTACATCGATATGAAATAGAATGAGAACAAATACTAATATCAAATTTTACTTTATAGAAAAACAATATACGTACATTGTATTAAACGTGTCGAAACAATTCCATCTTTCCAATTTGATAAATCTTATTGAAGATATTAGAGCAAACATATTCTAACACTACGTACCATGCACGCAAACGTATAAGTTTGACCTCCTTCAACAGTCATCTTCTGCCGTCATTCCACCATCCATTTAAACACAACCACAAAAATCTGCCACCATAGAAAGCCGACATATTGTGAAATGTTCGTAAGATGTTTGTAGCACCCATCCTGTGTTTAATATCATGATATTGTTTTGTTAATTGTTAAGAGCAGTCGAGCTTGATTAGGTGTTTCATACGTCAGTAATCTAAATTTCTTATTAATACTAACCAGGGATAAGGGGAATTATGTTTAAACTTTCTAGATAACCATATCTTGCATAGTTGTACTGTACTGCAGGTTATACTGAACAAGGTGAATTTCACGGTGAAAAAAGTTCAACAAAAACGGATCATCACGTGACAATAAAATTAGGAACTACGTATATAATCAGTTGGACTCCAATTTGTGTGACGTAGTCTATTGGAAATCACACTTCAGATTTATCAATAGGGCTTAGGCAAACTTTAAATATATGTCAGAGAAACACTGCCCACCATGAATGCTGTCAAACCTTTGCAGTTAAAAAAGGTTAAAAACAAGATTGCTGTTGAAAGGCAGGATGCCAGAGGTACCCAAAATTCTATTTTTAGGGAAACAATTGTAAACTATGATAATTTCGATATATTCAACTGTGCTGAAACTTTTTGGAGAGAAAATAACCATTTTAATATTGAAGGTTTTATATGTATATTTAGTAATAGAAAAGTCAGTACTAACGCTAGACGAGACTTTGGAGGTCTTTGTGTATTTATAAGAAATTCATTTTACCATAAATATAAGTGTGTTATACTGGATGATTCGTGCGAAGACTCGCTGTGGCTTCAATTTAAAAATGATAAAGAAGTATTTGTTTTATGTATATGCTACCTACCACCAAAGAATTCAACAAGAGCTTCAGATGCAGAGTCTTTTTTTCAGTAACTTACTTGAAAACGTCTATACGTATCAAAACTTAGGAAATATTTACATAGCAGGCGATTTTAATGCAAGATGCGGGGACCTCACAGATTATGTGGAAGGTGTTGACGACATAGAGGACCGCCAGGTCATTGATAATAATATAAATGACCACGGTCATCGTTTAACTGATTTTCTATCCGATACGAATTATTGTATAATAAACGGAAGAATAGGTACCCAAAACGTTACCCAGGTTTCATCGAAAGGAAAGTCTGTAGTTGATTACTTACTCGTACCACATGAACAGATAAATACTATAATCGATTTTAATGTTAAACTCATGTCGGAGCTGAGCGACAAACTGTCGCTAAATCATATTGACCGTATCCCTGACCACTCGTTATTAGATTTTAAAATTAAATTTAACAATAGTGCGGATATCCAAACAAAACCTACGGAAACCGAGTGTAATAGAACTCGTCGATATAATACACGTAACATCCCAGAGAATTTTATGAAAGACGATGAAGCAATGAGGAAAATTTTAACAACAATTGATTTATTAGAACATGACTTAGAGGTCTCATTAGACATAAATCAGGCCTATAGTAATTTCTTAGAATTAATTGTAAGTGAAATGGAGGTTAAACTTCCAAAGTTGAATATTAAAACTGGTGCAAAAAATAGTAACCCAACACTTCGCCGTAAACCTTACTGGAATACAGAACTACAAAATTTAGTTGACAAACGTAACGGAAGTGAACGGGTATGGTTAAAATGCAACGGCCCTGCTAATGTGAGGCGAGCACTGAAGAAGCAATATATAAATAATCGCAAACATTTTGATAATGTACTTTGGCGTGAGAAACGACGATATCAAAGAATCAAACAAGATGAACTCCTTGATATGTGTAATAACACCCCAAATGATTTTTGGGTAAAAATAGGTCAACTAGGAATGCACAAAGATCGACATAATATAATTCCAGACAATATGAGAGACTCAAATGGTAATATTACTACTGGTTCTGCCGAATCATTGAAAGTGTGGTACGAAGCATTTCAACAACTTTATAACCCTGGGACTCCAGAAAGTACCCATACTTCAGATGGAAACACTATCATGGGACCTAACCTAGATATAGATAGTAATATATTAAATACACCAATTACTCACAAGGAGGTTGAGGACTCTGTTTATCGTGCCAAGTTGAACAAAGCAGCTGGCATTGACAATATACAGAGCAATGTTCTTCGAAATCCAGCTTGTATAAACCTATTACATACCATTGTTGTTAATTGTTTTAATTATGGCAAAACTCCTGACAAATGGTGTCATAGCATTATTAATCCCATTTTGAAGGCGGGAAAGACCCATTAGACCCTCTTAGTTATAGAGGCATCGCACTTATATCTGTTCCGTGTAAAATATATGCTGATATTTTAAATCATCGCTTATCTAAATGGTTAGAAACTAATGATATACTTGCTGATGAACAGAATGGTTTTAGAAAGAATAGAAGCTGTCTAGACCACCAGTATATATTGTACTCTATACTTAATAATAGGAAAATCAAGAAACAATCTACTTTGGTATGTTTTGTTGATATGAAGAAAGCGTTCGACAGTGTAAACAGAGATCTTTTATGGTGTAAACTAGAATATTTTGGCATAAATGGTTATTTTTTAAATGCAATCAAATCTTTATATTTTAACTATGAATGTAGTGTCAGAGTCAACAAACTTTTAACCCCACCGATTACAGTGCATAATGGCGTAAAACAAGGCTGTAACGCCTCGCCAACAATTTTTTCCATGTATATAAATGATTTAGTAAAGGAAATTAATGATTTGAATTGCGGTATTAAAATTGATGACACCTGTATGATTTCTATGCTTTTGTATGCGGATGATATTGCACTTATTGCTCCTGATGTTAACTCGATGCAACTAATGCTAAACATGTTAAATAGGTGGTGTAAGAAATGGAAACTGGAAATTAACCCAGATAAAACGAATATTGTCCATTTTAGGAATAAATCCATAGATATCACTGACCACAATTTTACATGTGGCGATACGCCTATTGTTTTGAACAGCAAATATAAATACCTGGGCCTTTGGTTTGAGGAACACCTAGATTTACATTACGCTGTTAAAGAACTATGTAAATCAGCAAGTAGAGCACTTACAGCTTTATATGTGAAATATTCACATGCTGGTGAAATGTCTTATGAAGTCTTCAGCAAATTATATAAAACTTTAATTGAACCTGTACTTTTTTATGGATGTGGTATATGGGGCGTGAATAAATACAAAGAAGTCTCTGTCGTAATGAACAAAGCCTGCAGATATTTTTTAGGTGCCTCTCGTCGAGCAAGTAACTTGGCACTACGAGGCGATATGGGATGGCACTCTTGTAACGTAAATCAGTTTTTAGAAACAATACGTTTATTTTTAAGAATAAAATCTTGTGATGATAACAGACTCATGAAAAAGGTACATACATGGTCAGTAGGCCTGAAGAAATCTTGGGACTCTAGAATTTTAAAAACGATTAATGATAAGAATTTAAATGACATTGTTAACTCAAATTTTCTGTCAAACACAGGATTGGAAACTTGAAAGAAAAGTTAAATATTCTAGATGCTGACGAATGGTACAAATCGGTGTGGAATGCTCATATGCCCGAAGGAAATTGAAGGAGTCGGTAAGATTCGTGCTACCAGTCCTGATAAGCTTGTCAATATATATTTACCTCATATAAAAACAAGAACAAATATACCTAGCGAGGAACCCAATATTTCACATCCTCTCTATACTAAATTTTGGGTCTTTGTCGTTTTTCTAAAAAAATACGCTTCAAAACAGTATATTTACATTTGCATGGCATTGTCACTATATAGCCTATTTGAAAGCTGTGTCGTTGATGGGACTTTAATTACCATGCATCACGAGACACAATTCTTAGCGTATTAATACAACACTGACCGGAATTACAATATCCAATATGAATAAACATGACGGCTGCTGAAATATCGCTGGGCATTGTGAGATTTGACAATGTCATTGTAAATTTATGAGCAAAATAAAAAATAAAATAAAAAAAACTTTTATTACAACGAAATCAAGACCAAGGTCTGCAATATCGTACAAAATGCACATCGGTTGAAATCACCAATGCCGGAAATGGAAACAATTTTAACGCTCATGCAATTTATCAAAAATATCGTGTGTTATACTGCACTGGTCAACAGGGGTTCATTACAAATGCCTGAAATACACATATTCTATAAACCTACTGACACATATGTTACAGACCTATTGATGAGTCACAGCACACTTCAGACGCTATCAGTTTCACGCGTCTCGCATCCACGGTTCCTCAGTTTCTGACGACATGTCAAATAACGAGGCTGTTATAGAATCTACCTGACTGTTGTAAGGTTCCCATACAATCACAGGATTATTGTAATATATCAGTTCCTGATTAAAAATACAGACTAAGTTCGTTTTGATCACAAACAGGACTTAAAATTTATATTGCGAGCTGTTTCCTTTGTCAAGCAAAGAGTGTACAATTTGTAAATGACCGGTGTTTCGACTCCAAACCGCAGGAAACAACTTGCTAGACCACAATGTGTCGAATCGATAAAGTCACTAGTCAGTGTATATTTGCTTTATTGAAACTGCAGCGAAGTATGTGCGCTGAGTTTGTACGTAAATAAAACTTTGTCTCGTTTGACGTATAAAAGTGTTCGCAATTGTTGAGATAAAATGTCCTTTGTCAATCGTGTTTCTATTTTCATGAGGCCTATATTGTTTGGCTGTGAGTGAATGCATTAATTTTGTTGTTGAAGTAACTGATAAAAACATAAGAGTCGTTGTTTGTTTACAGATAGATATTCATCGTGACGTACGTGGGTTTCATTTTTTTTTTTTTTTTTTCAATTTTGCACATGACTCAGTACATGAGTTTTTGATAATATATATTTTTTTAATTCACTATGAACAAATACTGATCAAGCATGTACTCCTTTTTTACATCTTAGGATTACCTTGAGATTTATGGGTATACTGGGTAGTATAATATTTTTTTCTGAATCGAAAGCTTGGCGATTCTTCCTTATGAATTGACCTATAACATTTTTCAGACTCTGATCACTTAAAAAAATAGCACGAATGTTACATTTTTCACAAAGTTTTTCAAAGCTGTATAAAGATCTATATTTTTCAATAATGTTGTGGATAAAATGTACCCCTTTTTGTACCATGTATTATTGAAGTTAACTTTTCGATCTATTTTTATTTCACTGTTAAACCATATTGGATTTACACTAATATTTTTTTATATATATTGTTTGCATTGATAGTTTTATACCAGGCATCCAAAATATCTTTCTAAAATACATTTCGTTGATATTTCTTTCAATTTCTCAATTCCAATATTTGCTTATTTCTGTTTATCAAATAACGATTCCACAACAAGACCCCAATTTCCTAGTTTACTATATATCCGTCTGATCCAAGGTGCTTTAAGAGCAGTTATGAAAGATTTTAGATGCATCATTTTAAGCATTTGTACAATGAATTGCTAATTTGTTTAATATATAAGTCATCAGGATTGGGAAGCGATATAAACAAATGATTAAACTGAGATATTAGTAGAGTTTTGATGACAACTATTTTACCTATTGGTGTAAGTATTCTTTTGTTTCAGACCGATATTAAAGACTTCAGTTTTGCAAGCTTTTTGTCAAAATTCAGTTTGATAATTCAGATTATTCTTTAGTGATGAAGAAACGTCCTGCTTTGTTTGTATTTGATACAACGAAACCGTTATCAAACTTCTAAATACCATTCTGAGCACTATAAAACCGTCTTACAATCAAAGTTTGATAATGTCTATAAAAACATGTAGTTTTACTTTTTGCACTACACTATCATCGTAATATTAGTGTCAAGGCTCATCTTGGAGAGGCTTTTCAAAAACAAACGAATGACAATGCTATAAATATAAGGTTGTAAACTGTTTTGAAGCGTATTTTGTTAGAAAAACGACAAAGACCCAAAATGAATGATAGAGAGGATCAGAAATATTGGTATCCTCGCTAGGTAGATTTGTTCTTGTTTCTATATGAGGTTAATATATATTGACAAGCTTATCAGGACTGGTAGCAAGAATCTTACCGACTCCTTCAATTTTCTTCGGGCATATGAGCTAATAATGACTGTAAAGTTATTTAAAGACCCATCACTCTTGTTGGCCTAGAACTTAGCGCGCATGGCGTCTTATTGTGGGAGGGAAACTGGAGTACCCAGAGAAAGCCCATATGGTTGGGAAGGTGATCCCATACCGTTTTACGTCCGATCGGGAAATCGAACCCCGGCCGTCTTGGTGAAAGGCCATTGAGATATCCACTGCGCCAACCAACCACCCATATCGTCATTTATATCGTTCTTAAACCGACGCTTTGCCATTAAAAGAACACAATGAAGCAAACACTTACAGGCTTTTGCTCCTATTTTATCATAAATGCATGTCCGTACAATAACGACAAAAATTCCCTTTTTCAATACAGTTTTGTAACGTAACTGTGGTGTTCATTGCAAAACGTAATGATGTTAATGTTATACATGATAAGTCAATAGATTTTAATGTGTAGAATGCATAAAAGTACAAAAGGTTCAAGAGATGGCTGGATAATGCAGACGCCCCTCCCCCTCCCCCCCCCATACACACACAAACACACAACAAAGATAGATAATGTGTGCCAAAAAGCTACACGTTTCCTGTAACATACTGAATTGAACTAAATTATTGGAATTTAACGATTTTAGTAGGTCGTTCAAAAGATGCTTCCAATGTATGATTAGCATTGTTTCTTATTATTGAAATGTATATCAGACATAACTCTACGAATTAAAATTAAATGAAGAAAAGAGCAAAACGTGTAATAAAGCTAAAAGCATGCAACATGGAGAGTAGACATTCACAAATCTGCTGATCCATATATTTGTTGGGTATCAGTAAACCCAGCTTTAAAACCTAAAAAGCAAACCATATACACGGACTAGTATTAAACATCTCTGTTAATTGTTAAAAGTATATTGTGTGTTAAGAAAGAGTTTGATTTTCTTAACAGATTAATTGGTAACGAATGGCAAATATATTTTGGGCTATTTCTTCGCGGGTTAATGTCAACTGCAGGACTAGTAATGTTTTATTAACATATACCTTATAACTCCAAAGTAATTTTGACAATTCCTTTAATAGGTGCCGCTTAAAATATTGTATGTCGTGTACCCTTAAGTGTATGATTGTTTTATATATAAATCAGATATTATTGTATTTAGCTAGCATATATTTAAGAAATAATCAACATATGTGCGTGCATTATGGTGGAATATATAACGAGGGTGAGACAATGTTGGTAAAATTATTTTTCCAACATTTTCGAATCTATGCGCGTGCAAGATTTATCACGTGATCGTGTTGCCTCGTTTTAACTTGATCAATGTCGCGCCAACATTTCTCAGTGCGTAGGGTTGGGATTCCCGGATTGCGTTTACTTATAAAACCATCATCATCGTACCGATATCAAGCGGATTTTCCTGGAAGTGCCAGTGATACAACATCATACGAGATGCCTGACAAGAGTTGGCATATTTAGTTGGTTGCCATGACGTTATGGTAAGTCGCTGACCGGCTGATCATGACGCGACATTCACCTTCACCGAATTCACCGGACAGCTGTGTTTTGCAACCACTGATCCTCCTGACTACCCCAGGGACGTATGTTGTCCTCTGGTATATCGTCCAAAAGTTGGTGAAGAAAAGCCCGCCTGGTTTCGCCACTGTACATAGACTTCACCACAAATTGTTTGGCAAATTGAGGATTTGTTTGGTGAAAGTCCACAACCCGACACACTTCCCCACAATAAAACACCATGTCTCCGATTTTTTGTCGTAATACCAAGGAACTTGAACTTGAAGCCATGTTGATTTTTTGGAAGCAGACTACGTTTTGCAGACCAGAAACAACTGAACACGTGTGACGTCAGATTTGATGTTATTTCAATCAATCAAACATTGGCACGCTATCGACATCGTTCGTCAAAACATGAAATCAACGCTTGACAGTACATACACACACTGCACACATCATGAAATGTACGCCACTACCCAGCGAAGTAAAATTAATAATTAACCATTTTGTCTTCAGACCTGTACATTTTAGATGTCAATAATTAATAAACCATTTTCACTGCACGGACCCACATACTTTAGGTCTATAGATCCGTGTAATCTTTTGAATGGCAGGCTTGTCAAATATTTTGATCCCGCCTGACAGTTATGCTATTTTTGTTAATTCATGATAAAATATGGGGAGGTTGTTGGAACAGCATGCGTGCGCACTATTTCACGTGCATTGGTTATTGGCACGCGCATGGCATATCGCTCAATAATGCACTCTTTTTAACCAATGAAAACCGTCGTTACATCACAGACGTGGTAGAATATTAAATAATCACTCTATGGTTCTAATAGCTCAAAACAAAATGAAGAAGTAAAACAACAATAACAGTTTCTTGTTTTTATTTGATCTAAAAATATATATGCATATACTTTTGTTCATAAAAATTACGGTTAGACATAATCTACATACGTACGTACTGTTACTGCTAGTGTATTATAGAATATCCAACTTTCGATTTTCATTAATGCAACACGCCATTTCAAGAAATATTTCACACAATATTCTACAAGCGTTAATAGGTGTCTCTATATGTCAGCACCAATGTCCTGTATTTCAAGGCAAAATGTTAAATTAGTCAAACAATGAAATGTTGATATCGTTAAGCAACACAGCTGGTACACGTTTTGGGTAATAATCAAGGTCCTTGTATCCCACTTGTTTCTCCTTAATATTCGCCGCATCTGTTTTACACAACCTGGTGGAGATCATCGGAACATGTTGTCTGTTGCCTGTTATGATTCTCTCATCCGTGTTGCTCCGGCCCCGATAAGATACCACACTTAGCATTTCATTGTGGTTATTAGAAGGAATCGTTATGCTATCAGTGTTCACTCTGTCTCTAAAGTCTCCATTCACTGGACCGTCTGGAATAGCCAAACAGTCTGAGGTGGGACATTGCCCAACTTGAGAGCGATCATGCGGAGATGGTTTGCACGTTTTGCATGCATTGTTTGCTTTTGAAAACGATGAGAAGTCGGATTTTGCTATAACATTTTCTTGTGTCATATTGCATATACAGTTCAATTTTTCAACACTTTTCGATGCATTAAAAATAGTAGATAGTCCCATGTTGGCTACAGATCGTCCCTGCCTATCTTCAATGGTAGGATCCGCGCCATGTTTGAGTAAATATAGGAAGATCTTATACCTGGCAGACGATGTGTCGATGGTTGGCGTGGAAGACGTGTCCAATTCCAAATAAGCCTTCATCAGAGGAGTTTGTCCATTTTTGTCGACGGTGTCTATATCAGCTCCTCCGTCCACAATAATCTTCACTGGTTTATACTGGCCCTTCATTATAGCCCTGAACAGAAGTTTGGAGGTGGCTCTGTCATCCATTATTCTAGTTTGATATTCAGTTAGCGATGAAGCGAGAAAACTATGAAATATTTAAGATGAGCTGACAATTTATAGTTAATTTTTGCTATGACGTAGTGTGCTATACTATGCGTTATTCACAGTTTTGTATCATTTGCTCAGCGTATCGGGTTACAGAGATGGTTTTGACATGCACAGGGTATACTGACTCTAATATTTTGTTGATAGCTTTCTTTTCTTTTGGAACACGATTGGTTGAAAATTAAATATATAGCGCTGTTGGTTTTATGTTTGTGTATTCCACGTGACTCTGGATAGTATATATAGTACAAAATTGAACTTCTTGAACGAATAACATTAATCACTCAGAAATACTGATCACATACAATATAGCCATTGCATACGATTCTGAGACAGATGCTCTAATCGTTCACGTTAGATACGACATGCTAAAACTTATTATACTGACTCATACAGTTTTTTGTTTACGTGTTTGTTTAACTTCATTATTGTTGGACACATTGGTGATGCCAAAGGCCTAGCCGGCAGAAATTCTTAACCGATTTACACTAAAATCAATGTTAAAAAAGTGAGAAAAACTGATGTTTCGACAACTGAGTGGAAAATGCTGCCTTTTTATTTTCGAGTAGGATTAGACATTAAACAGTCCATGTTGATATTTTGTGTTGCATGATAGTATTATAAGCGATTCTTTACATTTCCTTTGAAAACGTGTTTCCGTCTGATGGCCATGACACCGTCTCGGGTGGGAATCATCACCTGTCCAAAATGGCTAATGGAAGTATACTGAACAAAGAAATGACTTATATGATAAGGTGGTATAATTACAAAATAAAGAATAAAGTTATTGTATACTAGAATAGCCTATAATACCTTACTGCAGTGAGAGACATAGGGGAGTAGTCATCATTACCAAAATAATGTGAACATTAAATTTAAATTGAAGACGATATTTTAAGAGAGTTTAAAATAGTAAACAAAACTATGGATGATGATTTTATATTTATATTCTCAGAAAATTGAGAAGTGGTTACTTTAGTAACATTAAACACAAAAATAAAAATATATCGGAGTTAGAAAATTATTTATTTAAAACTGTTTTCATTATATAATCTGTATGTTTCGGATATTTAAAACAAATTTTCCAGAAGGCCACTTGATTATTTTAATAATACAAATTACTCAGATAGGGGTATATAATTTATTCACTATCATTGAGAGAGCGACCACCATTTTCTTTCTGAAGTAACAGTGCTAAATGGTAACACATGTTCAGAGTGTCACATGCGTCAATAGACAACCTTTCTGAAACGCCACCATATTTATCTGCTGTAAATCATCACTGGTGAGAGGCCACCTGCCTTGATACGTTATTCTCCATTTTGAATACGCCGAAACAAGTAGATTTATTCTCTAGTTGAAACACCAATTCTATGTGAATGAACTCCTTCTTCAAGTTAAAATCCAGCTAAGCCTATGGTCGTCTGCCTGAACCATGCCATTTTTTTTTTAATAATAATCAAGGTAATAGATATGCTTTACTGATCTGTATCACAATCCACCTCTGTGGGGTAGGTGAGACAACTCCCATAACGCATAACTTAAATTAACGAGTCACTGCTTGGGAGCTCTGATCGATGACTTCTGTCCTAAATGCAGAAAAAACTTATTTCACAATAAATATATTGAAATATACATTGTCCATACCATAGGAAAGGGCTTGTATAGGCATTGCGCCTGTTGCCCAATTCCCTTGGAAATTTGTATAAGATGCAATATTCAATAATATTTTTGTGAAATGAAATTGTAAACATGATTATATAAATAACGCAGTCACAGTGAGTTCAGGATCAATGACACAGTTAATTGTATTGCATGCCTATTTTTCTCTCGTCATTTTGAATATACGAAATATACTGATAGGAAGGATTTTATTTATCATAATTATTGAATGTAATTGTTGTCATTTGCTAGTGGGATATAACTGCATAGTAGACATTTTAATATTGATCTAAAATCAACGTCTGTTGAGCGTCAAAGAACTTAATGGGTAGTATTTCATTGTATATATCCTCTGTAGAATTTATGGCATTTCAATGAGGTGTCACTTATATTCCTTGAAACTGGAACGGTCCGTTCATCACTTGACACCGTCTTTATATCACCCTAGCGTTTGTGAGGACGAACAATATACTTTATTATACCTGATCAAAGTATATTACGTTGATAAACAAGTAGATTTATTCTCTAGTTGAAACACGGTAAGAGCGATTGCAGAATGATCTTGAATTCAGCGTTCATCTCTCGGTTTTTTTCGTCTTAATTTGTTCAAAATAACTATTGTTGGGTATATTTTGTTTATTTCCATTTTTTTCCTCCATAAAAGCCCTTCAAGTATGATTTTCATTTCAGAGAGTTTTTTAAAAGCTATGATCATGCAAGAATAATTTTCGATGAGAAGTGATGTTTGATAGTTGTAATTACTAGGACTATTTCCAATGTATAGCTACAGTTTTAGGGAGTTGCAAGGTTCTCCTTAAATCATAAAAAAGAACGGGAAAATCAATATCGACATATGTTGTCGTGGCGCTGGTGGGACAAACTTCTGTCATGAAGTACGTGCTATCTCTACTTCCATCAGCATCGTCGTTATCGATAAAGACGAGACTCACTGTGCAAGGTTGATGAACGTTCAGAAATTTATTTAACACTTCTGCAATATTGACAATGCCATGGACGCACCGACGCCCTTTAAAATACCTTATTAGTTTGGGATAGAAATGTGTCATTTGCTGACCAGATTTGAAGAAAGTAATGTAACTCGAAGTCCATTCTCCCTCGTCGCCTTACTGATTGAACCATAAAATAGTCCCATCTGACCATGCGTATGTAAGCCTTTGGTTTTCTTTCTAACTTCATTGGACGTTGTGGACCGTTAAAGCGCAGAAAGGGTTTAGTGGAATCTGGGATATTGTTTCAACAGCTTTGATTAACTTCATTATGTATTTTGAAAATATGTACTGAAAGAGATATACCTGCTATTACCCACTGCGTTGTTAGTAAGACGGGACTGAGCAGGGAGACAAATAAGACTTATCAAAGTTAAAACTTCTGTTCTCTTCTTGCCGTTCTCCTTTTAAAGTCGACAGTACAGACTAGGCAGACCGTTGTCAATATAACGTGACTGGATAAAATACCAGGCTACCTTAAGTTATTCGAGCTCGGACATTTTGTTGAGATGGCAGGTTAAAGTAACATTATCATCTACTAGACACCGTGTCCATATCACTTTAGCTGTTGCAATCACGTAAAACCCAGAAACAAACATAAGGCCACTGAACGTCTGTGCGCTTTAAACAGGGAAGGGAAATAATATGTATAATCAAAATTGCTTACATAATACAACACAGTGTGTGCGCTATTGTTATTTAAGCTTTCAAGTTTTTAAAAATCATAAACATCTGGTTGAATTTAAACATAAAACTCCTTAATCCTGTTCGCTAAAATTTCCTGCAAGGAGATATATATTTTATTAATAATAGTAATATCCACTGTAGTCGTTATCTCTCTTTATGGAAAGACCATCACAAGTTTCCTGATTAAAAATACAGGCTAAGTTCGTTTTGATCACAAACAGGACTTAAAAGGTTATATTGCGAGCTGTTTCCTTTGTCAAGCAAAGAGTTTAAATGACCGGTGTTTTGACTCCAAACCGCAGGAAACAACTTGCTAGGCCACAATGTGTCGAATCAATAAAATCAGCTATCAGTGTATATTTGCTTTAATGAAACTACAGCGAAGTATGTGCGTTGAGTTCGTACGTGAATATCGCTTTGTCTCGTTTGATGTATAAAAGTGTTTGCAATTGTTGAGATAAAATGTCCTTTGTCAATCGTATTTCTATTTTCATAATGCCTCTATTGTCTGGCTGTGAGTGAATGCATTAATTTTGTTGTTGGAGTAACTGATAAAAACATAAGAGTTGTTGTTGTTTGTTTAAAGATATAAATTTCAGCGTGACGTACGGGGGTTTATTTGTGTTTTGAGTGAACGAACTGCGAGTCTACGTGGGTGAGTTTGAACGCTCTCACTTAGCTTGTTAGTATACGTTGTCGTTTCAACGGAGCCTTTCAAATACTATTTCTAGTTGTTTAAGTGAGGAGCATTTTTCTGTCTAATTGCCGTCTGTAACATACTGCTATTTTGTAGTTCCGAAGGTTTGTCATTTATACGTTAAACATTTAGAATGGACACGTTTTCTGTTCCTAGTTTGCTGGAACAATACTTTTGCTGGACTAGTGAGATATGGTGCATTAGTTGACACGTATATTAAATAGTATTGTACATTTCTCTATACTATCTCTATACTTATTCTAAACGATAAAACCTCTTATCAGTGTTTTACATATGACGAAATACTATCTAATCATATTTTGTATCACAAGCTGTCAGATTGTTCTTTATTGATGAGGACACGGCCTTTTGTGTGTGTGTTTGATACAACATAACCGTTATCAAAACTTCTAACTACCATGCTGAGCACCATAAAATCCGTCTTACAATCAAAGTTTGATATTGTCTATAAAAACATTTTACTTTTTACTTTTTGCACTTCACTATCATCGTAATACTAGTGTCAATGCTCATCTTCGGTTCACCTATCGATAATCTGTTCAAAAATAAACGAATGGCAATGTTATAAATATAAGGTTGTAATTAAGCATTGAACTGTTTTTGTATGGTATTTATGATCTATTTGAATGACACAGCTTTGCAAGCAAACAACATAATGCGCACTAGCGCATTATGATTTGTTTGCTTGCAAAGCTTTTTAACTTATAATTTATATTTAAAATTAAAAATGCTCACCTTATCGACAGTCCACACAATTTCGTTCAATAGTTTGAACAGCGTATTGTCGCGTGCTGATTGGCAAACAAAGTAGTACTTTGAAATTTTAACAAACACTTCAATTTTATTCCACAATTCAGTATCAATACAATTGCGTATGATATGTCTATAGGGTGATTTAAGTTTATCAATAGAACTCTGAGCTGAAAGTGAGATTTTGAATTCTTTCGATTTTCCCCCGGAACAAACTTCGCGCATGGACAAATACAGTGAACACCGTAAATCCGACCTCACGAGGGAGTTATTTTTGGAAGTTTTTTGAAGAATTCAGGCGCGAATTTATTTGTTGATTCTATGGGAAGCTGACAACAGTCGGTAGGTTCTATAACAGCCTCGTTATTTGACCTGTCGTCAGAATTAAAATGAGGAATCGTAGATGCGAGACGCGTGAAACTGATAGCGTTTGAAGTGAGTGATCTTGCGACGGAGCACAGGTTCGTTACAATGTCTGAAATGTTTATGTGTGCTGTGACTCATATCAGTAGGTCTGTAACATATGTGTCAGTAGGTCTATAGAATATGTGTATTTCAGACATTTGTAACGAACCCCTGTCAGACATTTGTAACGAACCCCTATTGATCAGTGCAGTATAACACACGATATTTATGATAAATTGCATGAGCGTTAAAATTGTTTCCATTGCCGGCATTGGTGATTTCAATCGATGTGCATTTTGAACGATATTGCAGACCTTGGTCTTGATTTCGTTGTAATAAAAGTGTTTTTTATTTTATTTTTTATTTTGCACATAAATTTACAATGACATTGTCAAATCTCACAATGCCCAGCGATATTTCAGCAGCCGTCATGTTTATTTATATTGGATAATGTAGTTCCGGTCAGTGTTGTATTAATACGCTAAGAATTGTGTCTCGTGATGCATGGTAATTAAAGTCCCATCAACGACACAGGTTTCAAATAGGCTATATAGTGACAATGTCATGCAAATGTCAATATACTGTATTTTGTTAGAAAAACGATAAAGACCCAAAATTTAGTATAGAGAGGATGTGAAATATTGGGTTCCTCGCTAGGTAGATTTGTTCTTGTTTTTATATGAGGTAAATATATATTGACAAGCTTAACAGGACTGGTAGAACGAATCTTACCGACTCCTTCAATTTCCTTCGGGCATATGAGCTAATAATGACTTTAAAGTGCCCGGTTAAAAATCCATTACTCTGGTTGGCCTAGAAATTAGCGCGCATGGCGTCTTATTGTGGGAGGAAACCGGAGTACTCAGAGAAAACTCTTATGGTTGGACAGGTGATCCCATACCGTTTTACGTCCGATCGGGAAATCGAACCCGGCCGTCTTGGTGAAAGGCCATTGATATATCCACTGCGCTATACAACCACCCATATCGTCACTTATATTGTTCTTAAACCGACGCTTTGCCATTAAACGAACACATTGAAGGAAACACTTACAGGCTTTTGCTCCTATTTTATCATATATGCTAGTCCTTTCAATAACGACAAAATATATATTTTCCCTTTTTCAATACAGTCTAGTAACGTAACTGTGGCGTTCATTGCAAAGCGTAATTATGTTAATGTTAAACTTGATGAGTCAATAATTTTTATTTGTAGAAAGCATACAAGTACAAAAGGTCCAAGAGATGGCTGGAGAATGCAGACGCCCCCCATACACACACAAACACACAACATCGATAGTTAATGTGTGCCAAAACGTTACCCGTTTCCTGTAACATACTGATTTGAACTAAATGATTGGAATTTAACGATTTTAGTAGGTCGTTCAAAATATGCTTTAAAGGTATGGTTAGAATTATTACTTCCTTCTATATCAGACATAGATCTATGAATTAAAATGAAATAAAGAAAAGAGCAAAACGTCTTATAAAGGTAAAAGCGTGCAACATGGACAGTAGACATTCACAAATCTGCTGATCCATATATTTGTTGGGTATCAGTAAACCCAGCTTTAAAACCTAAAAAGCAAACCATATACACGGACTAGTATTAAACATCTCTGTTAATTGTTAAAAGTATAAACAAATCGTTAATTGTGTGTTAAGAAAGAGTTTGATGTTCTTAATAGATTTAATTGTAACGAATGGCAAATATATTTTGGGCTATTTTTTCGAGGACTAGTAATGTTTTATTGACATATACCTTATAACTCCAAAGTAATTTTGATAATTCCTTTAATATGTGCCGCTTAAAATATTGTATGCCGTGTACCCTTAAGTGTATGATTGTTTTATATATAGATCAGATATTATTGTATTTAGCTAGCATATATTATTAAATTATCACCCTATGATTCAAATAGCTCAAAACAAAATAAACAGGTAAAACAATTAAAGTTTCAAAATTTCTAGTTTTTATTTGAACTAAAAATGTATATGCATATACTTTTGTTCATATAAATTACGGTTAGACATTATCTAAATACGTACTGTTACTGTTAGTTTATTATAGGATACCCAATTTTCGCCGATATTCCTTAATGCAACACGCCATTTCAAGAAATATTTCACAAAACACTATATAAGCGTTATTATAGGTGTCTCTATATGTCAGCATCAATGTCCTATATTTTAAGGCAAAATGTTAAATTAGTCAAACAATGAAATGTTGATATCGTTAAGCAACACAGCTGGTACACGTTCCGGGTAATAATCACGGTCCTCGCATCCCACTTGTTTCTCCTTAGTATTCGCAGCATCTGTTTTACACAACCTGGTGGAGATCATCGGAACGAGTTGTCTGTTGCCTGTTATGATTCTCTCGTCCGTGTTGCTCCGGCCCCGGTAGGATACCACACTTAGCATTTCATTGTGGTTATTAGAAGGAATCGTTAGGCCATCAGTGTTCACTCTTTTTCTAAAGTCAATATTCACTGGACCGTCTGGAATAGCCAAAAAGTCTGAGGTGGGACATTGCTCAACTTGTGAGTGATCATGCGGAGATGGTTTGCACGTTTTGCATGCATTGTTTGCTTTTGTAAACGATGAGAAGTCGGATTTTGCTGTAATATTTTCTTGTGTCATATTGCATATACAGTTCAATTTTTCAACACTTTTCGATGCATTAAAAATAGTAGATAGTCCCATTTTGGCTACAGTTCGTCCCTGCCTATCTTCAATGGTAGGATCCGCGCCATGTTTGAGTAAATATAGGAAGATCTTATACCTGGCAGACGATGTGTCGATGGTTGGCGTGGAAGACGTGTCCAATTCCAAATAAGCCTTCATCAGAGGAGTTTGTCCATTTTTGTTGACGGTGTCTATATCAGCTCCTCCGTCCACAATAATCTTCACTGGTTTATACTGGCCCTTCATTATAGCCCTGAACAGAAGTTTGGAGGTGGCTCTGTCATCCATTATTCTAGTTTGATATTCAGTTTGCGATGAAGCTAGATAACTGTGAAATAGTTTAGATGAACTCACTATTTATAGCTAATTTTGTATTATGACGTAGTTTGTTATAATGTATGTTTGTCACAGTTTGTATCATCGGCTCGGCGTATCGGGTTGATGATATGGTTTTGACTGGCACATGATATAAACCTTTTTTTACCTTCAATTCCTTTGGAACAAGATTGTTAAAAAATAAATATATAATACTGTTGATGTTATTGTTAATAAGATTCCTCAGTTTGGAAATTTGTGATATCAAAGTTTTACTTTCTACACAAAGAATTTACGTATTAAACGTGTTGCAACGTTTCAAGACCGACTGGTCCCTTTGTCAAGCTATGGCTGATTGAGCGGTTTTAATTTTTTACCCGGACAACGATGTGACGAAATTGTATATTTTTATGTCACTCGACCCGGCATGTTTCGCCTAACGATAGGGATCGTATACACACTACATCAGATAGGTTACATGTAGGGTGTAGATCTAGCCCCCTCTCCTTTATGTCAGGATTGGGTCATGCAGATGACCCAGTTGGTGTCCCCTCTCGTCTCTGTTCATGTTCTAAGTTTCCTCATTTTGATTGCTACTTGGATTTGTTTCGTTTTTGTGTGTTGTTCCCTTTCAACTATATTGGCATTGTCCCAATCGACGACGTGATTTTGGGTGTTAGCGTGATCTGTTAATCCCGATTTATTGTACTGGGTGGCGGATGTATTACGAGTGATGTTGCTTATTTTCTCTGCGTCCTTTTGATGTTGCTTCAAAACATACAAATGCCAAGATAGTCGAAAGGGAACAACACACAAAAACGAAAAATCAGGAAAACTCAGAAGATGAACAGAGACGATGGGGACATCAGCTGAGTCATTTGCATGACCCGATACTGACATAACAGGGGAGGAGGTTATATCTACACCCTACTTGTAACCTATCAGATGTAGTTGTGTATACGCTACCCATCGATAGGCGTAACGTCCCGGGTCGAGTGACATACAAAATATGCAATTTCGTCACATCGTTGTACAGGTACAGCAGTTTCAACATTTGTTTATTTATTTGCCCTTCACACCTGTAAGCCTAGCCATATATTGAAACTGATGGAAATGATCAGTCCAAAATACTGATCACATACAAAATAGCCATTGCATACAGACATGCATGCGTGCGTAGACAAGGACAAGGACTATTTGTTCATTAACTAGAGTCCCAAGGGAAAGTGTTCCTTGTTAATATTTTGTCCATCATACATATTCTCAATAAACGAATTAAGGGTCAGTGAAAAAAATACAAACTACCATATACATCAGCGAATCTATACATTTCCTTTGAAAGCGTCTTTCCGTCTGATTGTCATGACACCGTCTCAGATGGGGATCATCACCTGTCCAACATGCAACAGATTGGTGTCAATAACCCAAAATAGGATGGAAATGCCACAGTTATGGCTAATGGAAGAACACTGAACAGAGAAATGACTTATATGATAAGGTGGTATATTTACAAACTATACTAGAGTAACCTATATAACCTTACTACAGAGATTGACAGGGGAGTAGTCACCTCTATCTTGTAGGATGTAGAATTATCCAATTGAAAACAAATGCTTTTCCACAGGTAAGTGAAATGGAATCTGTTGATAATTTCTTTAACATTTCTTGTGATACAAATATACTGAACTATTTTGTAACACTGTAGTAAGGGGTGACTGCTTCCGATTTTCTCTCCCTTGATAACTGTACACGGCCAGGTTTTGTAATGGAGACATAAATAAGCTGTGTGCCAGCGTACTATACTTTGTGTGTCACTGTTATATTTTATGTGATTACAAGCTAGCTATAGAAAAAGGTCACAGGCGCTAGGGGAAGTAAATTCCGTCTTTCGTTAATTAGTCTTCAATTGTACCTACCTACTATTGCAGCTTGTTTAGGATAATTGAAGATAATTTAATTATATTTTATTATGACTTTTTTCGTTAGTTGAAACAATTTACATCATTAGACTGCGAGAAAGTGTAAGACAACTGTTATAGTTGTTACTGATTATCGAGTGGTTGTAACTGATTATCGAGCGGTTGTAATTGATTATTGAGCGGTTGTAACTGATTATCGAGCGGTTGTAACTGATTATCGAGCGGTTGTAACTGATTATCGAGCGGTTGTAACTGATTATCGAGCGGTTGTTACTGATTATCGAGCGGTTGTAACTGGTTATCGAGCGGTTGTAACTGATTATAGAGCGGTTGTAACTGATTATCGAGCGGTTGTAACTGATTATCGAGCGGTTGTAACTGATTATAGAGCGGTTGTAACTGATTATCGAGCGGTTGTAACTGATTATCGAGCGGTTGTAACTGATTATAGAGCGGTTGTAACTGATTATCGAGCGGTTGTAACTGATTATCGAGCGGTTGTAACTGATTATAGAGCGGTTGTAACTGATTATCGAGCGGTTGTAACTGATTATCGAGCGGTTCAATTGCTGAAACATTGACTTTAAATGCTATACATATACTTGTGAACCAACCTCATTACCCCCCTGAATTGACATGTAAAACTAATATTTCCTATTTTGATGTGTATATTAATAAGGATTTATATATATAGTCATGACTTGATATATAATGTGGATTAAATAACTCCCGATGTATATCACACATGCCAGTTTTAAATGCTGTACCGCATTTATATTTTTTATTGACAAAGAAGTGAACGATTTGTCCTGTAAATTTATGACTGAAAAACCATTTTTAATTTATAAATATGTTTTTCTTCTGATGTTCATGTATGTAAGCAAATTTTAACAAAATTTATAAGTTTTAAAATTTCATTTTCAAGCAATTTATCTTAATGTCAAAAATTCAAGCCTGTTATAATTTTGCATGTTTTATAACTGTCGTATATAAAAACGCTAATCCGGACATTGCGGTCCGTCTTCCGTTAATTTTATTTCAAATTAGACACCACCGTGGTACTTCCTTTTAATCACTGTTTTTGAAGAAAGCGAGGACGACAAATATTTTGAGGCTGCAATTTTCAAGTTAGCAGGAGTAAAAGATACCAAAGGTGGTAGGTTAAAGGTATTGAGGTGGCGGTAAGTCGAAAGATACACTCTAGGTATTGCTTAAGTGTGCATACCGGAATTTTTACAGCTTATTTGGAGACAGAATGTGCTTGGGTGTAGGGCCATGTGCTCACCTCGTGGCAGCCATATTGTTTCCGATACTGCCGAATGTCGTATTATTCATACTTGAACTTTTTGATCCTTTCGCAAGCTATGATAATTGTGTTAACGGTTTGGTTGATCGAGTCAAAGTGACATTATCGTAGCGATACTATAACTGATGGCTCTACGGAGATATGGTAATACTGTGGTATTTGTCACGAACTACTCGAAATGCGTATTTGAATTTTAATCAGGTGCTATATGTTGAGTATTAATATCGGGGTATCCCTGCCATAGCATTAAGAATTTTGAATGGGAAATTTGCAACGTATGAGTATTTGAGTAGCAAAAAAGCTGGCAGTTAAAATCAAATTTGAATTAGAATAAATTAATGATAATTAAGTTTGAAAAATAATAATGTATTAATGAATGAAATATATATGTCGATACACTGCATAGAGAAATAAAAAACAAAAAAATAAAATAAAAAAATTAACAATTATTTCCATTTATTGAGTCATAGCCATGCCGAGACAAGGCCGAGCAAGGGGAAAAGCCAGGGGTCGTGGGTTGCCCTACACAAGGAATGCCCAACAGATTCCGGTTGTGCCTCCCGTCCAGCCTCAACCTCCGGTGGTACAGCCCCAGGCCCAGATGGAACCTGCTGTCATCCCGGGCAATCTACAGGAGCCTTCAACGGCCATGGTCGAGTCTCTCATCGAGAGAATCACCCCCATAATTATGCAGCAGGTAGCACAAGGTACTGAGTCAGGTTTAGTGACATCTGTATTAACACACTCTGTTGGGCAAGTGATGAGTTACACAGATAGGTTGGATTGGGGTATAGATGTGGCAGTAAGGGCTAAAATTATGAAGGGTGATTATGTTGACTTAAGTCACCTGCTTAGAAAGCCAGGGGAGGTTAATTCAGAGGATAAACAGTTTTGTGTGGTTGATGGGGCTATTTTAATAAAAGAGAAGAAAAGTCGAGTCAAAATAACTGATTTGGATATGTGGACTGATGCATTCTTGAAATATATGTCGGTTTATGTATTGGCTAACCCAGAAGCAACACAAGGGATGTTGAAGTATATGCATAGTGTGCGGCTGGGGGCAAAGAGAGTTGGTGGTTTAACTTGGTACGATTATGACGTGCAGTTTAGGCTTNCAAAGAGAGTTGGTGGTTTAACTTGGTACGATTATGACGTGCAGTTAAGGCTTAAGAAGGAAGCAAACCAAAGTATAGACTGGGGGTGTTGGACCAGGAACTATGGTTAATGTACATGTATTCTGGTAATAAGGTGCAGGGTCCTAAGGTAAATGTGCAGAGGGCCACTATGAAATCTGGACCGAAGTGTTACGAGTTCAACAACACAGGTAGTTGTAAAAGGTCGTTTTGTAAATTTGGGCACTTTTGCATTGAATGTTCAGGTAATCACCCTAAATAAGGTGTTATTCTACCTCTAGGTTCACAGGAGCTCATAGATCGGGAAATACGGGAGGCAGTACCACCAGTCTGGCTAAGTCGGGCCAGGTGGGCCAAGCCACTGTCTCTCGGACAGTCACCAATAAGACTTGAGATGTTGGAATATGCCTTAAGCAATTACCCAAATGTAGTTGACAGGGAGGTTTTGTTAAAGGGTTTTTCAAAAGGATTCTCGTTGAATTATGCTGGCCCTAGGGGGCCAACCATGTGTAAAAACTTAAAATCCATCTTGGGTAATGAATTGTTGGCCTTGAAGATTGTGTTAAAAGAGGTTATATTAGGTAGGATTGCAGGGCCCTTCCTGTTAGCACCAATACGGCTAAGATTGTCGCCAGCTGGCTTATGTCCAAAGAAAGATGGATCCATGCGTCTTATCCAACATTTGTCTTACCCGTCTAATGGTAGTGTTAATGATTTTATTGACAGGGAGTTTTGTACAGTTCATTATTCTCCCTTTGATAAAATGTTAGAAAATATTGCAAACTTAGGTAAAGGGTCTTTAATAGCAAAGATGGATATCAAATCAGCTTTCCGGCTTCTTCCAGTACAGCCGTCGGATTTTGAGTTGCTTGGTTTCAAGGTGGCAGGGTTATCATTTTATTACAAAACATTACCTATGGGTTGTAGTGTATCATGTGCTTTGTTTGAAAATCTTTCTACAGCTCTTCAGTGGATAGTTATTGATCAAACAGGTTTGGAGTCCTTAGATCATTATTTGGATGATTTTATATTTGTTGGTGCTCATGGTACAAATGATTGTGTGTTTCTCATGTCGGGCTTTTCGGAAATTTGTAAAGTGCTCGGGGTACCCATTGCAGGTGATAAAACAGTTGGGCCTACTTATATTTTAGAATTTTTGGGCTTGGAGATTGACACCATTGAGATGGTGGTTCGAATCCCGCAGGATAAGCTGTTAGAATTAAAGGTTTTAATTACTCGTATGCTTGGGAAGAAAAATATTTCTCTGCATGAGCTGGAATCAGTTGCAGGAAAGATTATTTTTTGTGCCAGAGCTATCCCCTCAGCTAGGGCATTCATACGGCGAATGTATGATGCTATGATTGGTATTAAAAAATCCTTTTATTTGATTAGGTTAAATAAGGAAATTAAGGAGGACCTTTTAGATTGGCTTAAGTTTCTGGACTTGTTTAATGGAACTTGTAGGTTTGATGAACTTGATTGGGTTGAATCTCCAGATCTAGCTTTGTACACGGATAGTGCTGGTGGCGATGGGTCAAAAGGTGGAACAGCCTACCTCCATCCCCATTGGGCCTTTTTATCATGGCCAGAACATTGGTTAGGTACAGAGATCATGAAGGACATCACATTCTTGGAACTTGCCCCCATAGTTTTGGCTTTTCATTTGTGGTCAACTTCATTCAAGGATAAGCGTATAGTATTGTTCACAGATAATTTAGCACTGGTGTCAGTCTTGAATAAAAAGTCATCAAAATCCACTCGAATCATGCAGTTAGTGCGGCCGTTAGTTTTGTATGCTATGTTGAACAATATAAATTTTAAAGCTCGGCATGTAGCAGGTGTCGAGAATGGTATAGCTGATAGCATTTCTCGTCGACAGTGGCAGCGATTCCGTCAGTTGGCTCCAGAAGCAGACAGGGACCCATCTCCAATTCCAGAAAGTTTTCAAGAGCTGATCTTCAAAATGAAAGTGTGAGGCTGCTTGACAGTTCCCTGTCAGCCAGCACCAGAAAGTTGTATGATGCAAGTGTGCAGAAGTTTGAAGGTTTTAGGGCTGAATATGGTATCAACGTATCAGATGTGATTAATTTTGTGTCCTATTTATCGCTAATAGGTTTTGCAGTTAGTTCCATTCGGGCATATGTGTCCGCCATTGCCTATACATGTAGGATATCTGGATTGTTGGACCCACCACAGAACTTTTTGTTTCAAAGTTATTGCAAGGTTTGAATAGGACAAGGCGTTCTAAAGATGTTCGCTTGCCAATTACTCCTTCAGTACTTGCCAGGGTGTTACTATCACTGCCAAGAGTATGTAAAACGTTGTATGAGGTGAGTCTATTTAGTCTGGTTTATTCTCTTGCCTTTTATGTTTTTTTCAGGGTTGGGGAATTAGTGGTTACTCAAGCAGAGCATGGTTTCTCAGTGGTGAATCTGAAAACTTGAGACTTCTTAGCCATGGTAGATAAAATTGTTAATATCTATCATGAATTATTTACTAAGAAAACTGCTTAATCCAATATATGTTTTGGTATACGAATGTATGTGCGAAAAGCTTCAGACGACCAACGCCCATATGCCTTAAGCTTATCCTCTGTTACTGAATTACCATAAGCTGTAGTAGCCGCCCCGACCCGAAAATATGCAATTATATAGCAGCTGGACCCATACAAAAAATGTAGTTTTATATGTAAGGATGCTTGATTGTAGTTGCCATATAACAAACCTACTGGAAAGGTCGGTAACAACTTTGGACAATCAAGTTTAATAATTGCTGTGTTTTTCATGTATGGGTCCTTCTGCACTTATTGTATTTGGGGGCATTTATTGTTGTGGCCAAAATTATATATAAATCATTGTCAGTCTCCATGGTTATATACTTAGTTTGCCGAGCGGTTTACTGAATTTTATTGGCTTGAAAATCAATTACAAGAGGGACTGAAACAGGTTCTCTCGCATTTCCTCCACCAAGATTATATTTTCGGTGGCGGAGCTAGATTAGTAATCTAGCTTTTGGTATAAATTTGCGATCACCTTTTTCTAGCTCAGCTCAGAGGTAAATTGACACACCTCAATTTTCAAGTTTGCTATAAAGTTTTTTGTGTGATTCAGTGTTCCCACTGGTCACTCCAAATTATTTTGTATACCACGACAATAACTTGCCAAACCAAATAAATATAAATTCAAGTGTATTTCCTGTGTTTCTTGATTTGTGACTATTTGATAATAAGTTTTAAAATTTCATTTTCATGCATTTTTAATTTGTAAATATGTTTTTCTTCTGATGTTCATGTATGTAAGCAAATTTTAACAAATTTTATAAGTTTTAAAATTTCATTTTCAAGCAATTTATCTTAATGTCAAAAATTCAAGCCTGTTATAATTTTGCATGTTTTATAACTGTCGTATATAAAAACGCTAATCCGGACATTGCGGTCCGTCTTCCGTTAATTTTATTTCAAATTAGACACCATCGTGGTACTTCCTTTTAATCACTGTTTGAAGAAAGCGAGGACGACAAATATTTTGAGGCTGCAATTTTCAAGTTACCCACCCTCCCTTCCCAATCCAGGTACTTTTTCTGGCGCCAGTTTTATTTCTAATTACAGTTGCTGTTTTGAACACTGATCGTCGTGGTATTGGACTTGAGCTGATTCCTTCGGTCAAGCTTGCGGAAATAGTGTCAAGAGACTGTTCTATGTCTGGTTTGTATGCCTAGCATGTGGCATAAATTCGCGATCACCTTTTTCTAGCTCAGCTCAGAGGTAAATTGACACACCTCAATTTTCAAGTTTGCTATAAAGTTTTTTGGGTGATTCAGTGTTCCCACTGGTCACTCCATATTATTTTGTATACCACGACAATAACTTGCCAAACCAAATAAATATAAATTCAAGTGTATTTCCTGTGTTTCTTGATTTGTGACTGTTTGATAATGACAATTATTAAGTTTCTATTGCTCAATTTTAAAATTTATGTTTTCAAGGTGTTTTTTTTGACGATATAAATCGACACCTGTATATCACATATCGGACACGGTCCTATACACGCATTGCAATGTTTTAATATCTATCTTTGATGCATGCATCTTTAATGAACTTTAGAGTTACACAAGAGTTGTCTCGCTTTGTGGAAATCTTGTTATCTTTACTAAACTTNCATCTTTAATGAACTTTAGAGTTACACAAGAGTTGTCTCCCTTTGTTGAAATCTTGTTATCTTTACTAAACTTTAAACTCATTGCCAATCCAATTATATTAATGGCAAACATAACATTGAGAAAAATAAACACTAATCTATATGCTCTCTTTGATAGAAATTGGAGTCAGTCAGCGAGAAAGGGTGGATCGAGTGGACAACAGTAATGGGTGAATTATGTAAGGTCATCACCATCTTTTAACACTTTTAAGCATAGAGCAATAAAGCACTACTTTTAGATCAAGAAAACAGTTTTTAATTTATGCTATATAGGCGTATATCCTGGCAATTTTTATACTTTTCTATATTAGCATGAATGTATGTAAGGCTCCGGCCATTTAACTATTATCAGACCTTCAAAGCATTTTTATGCTTTCTGTGATATTTGATGTATTGTACCTTATAATTGCATGTAATATTTTCAGCAATCTCATAACTTATATTTTAGATGTCATTTATCTTGAAGTTATCTTACTATGTTTTAAGAAATACTATGTAAAACTAGCACATCTTATTAATATAGAGGACCCTGAGGGATATTAGCCTTTGGTTAAATCAGGTTTGTAATCCTCAATAAATAAAGTTTATATAAATATTTATATAAAGGTAGACTATGCAGTTCAACAGCAATCAGATATAACTATCTGTATAAAGGTAGACTGCGCAGTTCAACAGCAATCAGATATAACTATTTATATAAAGGTTTACTTTGCAGTTCAAAAACAATCAGACATAAATCTCTATATCAAGGTAAACTGTGCTTTTCAAAAGCAATCAAACATAACTCTCTATATAAAGGTAAACTGTGCATTTCAAAAGCAATCAAATATAACTCTCTATAAAAAGGTAGACTGCGCAGTTCTATATCAATCAGATAAAACTATCTTTGTAAAGGTAGACTGCGCAGTTCAACATCAATTATATATTGCTATCTGTAAAAATGTAGACTGCGCAGTTCAATATCAATTAAATATAGATATCTGTATAAATGTAGACTGCGCAGTTCAATACCAATTAGATACAACTATTTGTAAAAAAGTAGACTGTGCAGTTCAATATTAATCAGATATAACTATTTATATAAAGATAGACTGTGCAGTTCAATATCAATCAGATATAACTATTTATATAAAGATAGACTGTGCAGTTCAAGTTCAAGTTCAATTTGTTTATTTAAGTGTCACATATCACAATTACATTTATGTTCATTAATACATATAAAATACTTGTACAAAATATAAATCAATTCGATTGGTACATATAAAATACTTGCAGTTGGCTGTTTCCTAGAACTTAAAATAGTTTGTTTAACATAAAAAAAAACCCACTTGTAATAGGGATCAATATCGGCATTAGATTATTGTGAGACTACCCTTCTTATTATTATTAACATGTAGGTTGCAGTGACTCAAAGTGCGCTACCTTAGGGTTGGGGAGAGCCCTACCAGCGAAGACAGGTCACTCTGCGCCACTGCAATCA
>NW_018479904.1:24790-39919 GCF_002113885.1 Mizuhopecten yessoensis | reverse complement strand
TCTCTGGGATGTTACGTGTATTATATCGACGAGTTCTATTACACTCGGTTTCCGTAGGTTTTGTTTGGATATCCGCACTATTGTTAAATTTAATTTTAAAATCTAATAACGAGTGGTCAGGGATACGGTCAATATGATTTAGCGACAGTTTGTCGCTCAGCTCCGACATGAGTTTAACATTAAAATCGATTATAGTATTTATCTGTTCATGTGGTACGAGTAAGTAATCAACTACAGACTTTCCTTTCAATGAAACTTGGGTAAAGTTTTGGGTACCTATTCTTCCGTTTACTATACAATAATTCGTATCGGATAGAAAATCAATTAAACGATGACCGTGGTCATTTATATTATTATCAATGACCTGGCGGTCCTCTATGTCGTCAACACCTTCCACATAATCTGTATTTCCTAAGTTTTGATACGTATAGACGTTTTCAAGTAAGTTACTGAAAAAAAGACTCTGCATCTGAAGCTCTTGTTGAATCCTTTGGTGGTAGGTAGCATATACATAAAACAAATACTTCTTTATCATTTTTAAATTTTAGCCACAGCGAGTCTTCGCACGAATCATCCAGTATAACACACTTATATTTATGGTAAAATGAATTTCTTATAAATACACAAAGACCTCCAGAGCCTCGTCTAGCGTTAGTACTGACTTTTCTATTACTAAATATACATTAACAACCTTCAATATTAAAATGGTTGTTTTCTCTCCAAAAAGTTTCAGCACTGCTTAATATATCGAAATTATCATAGTTTACAATTGTTTCCCTAAAAATAGAGTTTTGGGTACCTTGGCATCCTGCCTTTCAACAGCAATCTTGTTTTTAACCTTTTTTAACTGCAAAGGTTTGACAGCATTCATGGTGGGCAGTGTTTCTCTGACAGATATTTAAAGTTTGCCCAAGCCCTATTGATAAATCTGAAGTGTGATTTCCAATAGACTACGTCACATAAATTGGAGTCCAACTGATTATATACGTAGTTCCTAATTTTATTGTCACGTGATGATCCGTTTTTGTTGAACTTTTTTCACCGTGAAATTCACCTTGTTCAGTATAACCTGCAGTACAGTACAACTATGCAAGATCTGGTTATCTAGAAAGTTTAAACATAATTCCCCTTATCTCTGGTTAGTATTAATAAGAAATTTAGATTACTGACGTATGAAACACCTAATCAAGATCGACTGCTCTTAACAATTAACAAAACAACATCATGATATTAAACATAGGATGGGTGCTACAAACATCTTACGAACATTTCACAATATGTCGGCTTTCTATGGTGGCAGATTGTTGTGGTTGTTTTTAAATGGATGGTGGAATGACAGCAGAAGATGACTGTGGAAGGAGGTCAAACTTATACGTTTCCGTGCATGGTACGTAGTGTTAGAATATATTTGCTCTAATATCTTCAATAAGATTTATCAGATTGGAAAGATGAAATTGTTTCGACACGTTTAATACAATGTACGTATATTGTTTGTCTATAAAGTAGAATTTGATATTAGTATTTGTTCTCATTCTATTTCATATCGATGTAATGCACTACATTGTGTCAAAGGCTGGGTTATGTATAGTGTACAGTTTCCTCAGCAAAAACGTAAATGCAAATGTATATTGAGGAGGATAACAACAGGAACAACTAAGACTAATAAACGGCAGAACATGACTGAAATTTCGCCTCTGATATTGTGAACGGATGTTAGATGGTAATGCCTATAATAAAGCTTCCATATATGACTCATATCCCTTATAATAATAAACTCAAATATATATGACCCGTTAATCTCAAGTAAAACTTACATTTTAAAGGAGACGCATAACACATGTGAATAGATCAATGTGGAATTGATTAACTTGACCTTTAATTTATTGAAGTGCTGTGGGTTTTTCTACCTGTCTAACAAACCTAATGCGTAAATGTGTAATGAAAGGCATAAAGGTAATAAGCAAAGTGCATTAACTGGAACCTGGCATTGATGAACGAGTACAAATTATACAAATGTCTACGCATGCTTATCAAATTACAAACGTTTTGGTAGAGATCATGATCATAAGTAGAAGTATCAGAAGTTTGTTAATTAATTTAACTGTGCTTCAAACGTTGACGCCATTTTATTCGTGATACTCAATTCCCCCAACTATATTATATCTATTAAATTCAGTTCTGCCCCCCGTGTCGGGTGAAACCAGTAGTTAAACCTACGCCAAACGCCGGCACCAAACATTACAAGCAAGTATTACAAATCTCATCCTCCCCAGAACTGTTGATTATGTTTATTACAAAGGTATATGTAATTGATTACATGAAAAAATAAGATATAAAATAACAGCAAATAATTTTTTTAGTGTTGAAAATTTTAATAAATCCTATATTTGCGTTTCCTTGTTGTTAAAATGTAAACAGAAGGATTGATATGCAAATTCTTTACATTAAATTTACGTCCTTGTATGATCTTGGCAGTTTCGAAGACGATAAACTTCCAAACAAATAAACATGATTCCCCTTCTGAAGTATTAAAGGATATGTGATTTCGCATTTTATCGATAATCACCAGAAAATGGAAGGATGGGAGATAATACCTCTACTACGGCTGGGGAAATCATAGAAGGGTTGATTGTCAATTGACAATTGAAACTGTATAGATCATTTAAAATATATACGTCTTAAAGTCGATAGTAAAAATATAAATCGAAGCTATTTCTGAACCTCTCGTTGACGCAATATAGCATTGTTCATAATGTAACGAACTTTAATTATTTAATTGTGGAGTTAGCCTATAAAGTGAAGGTGCTGGACACAAATAACATTTAAAAATATTGTATAGAAATAATAGAAATACCACATGTAAAAAGTATGTATTATTTAAGGATTTCATTTTGCTTTGGTCGATTTCATGGGGTGATGAATTAAGTTGGTCTTGAAACAAATTTAATGAACTGCGAAACAACTCAATTAGTCACCCCATGCCATCGTACAAAGCAAGATTCAATCCTTATATTTCAATCAACGTGGGTTTTTTCCTCAATAATTGGAACTTGTGAAGTCCATTCTGATCGTTTGTCCCAGGTTCTGGAGCTTGTGCAAGTCTACGTTTTGACGTAATGTAAATAAACTATAGTCCGTCATTGACGGACCATCATACAAAGGGATGGTATACGTTGCTATTTCAATACAGCCAATTTATATGAAAACAAAACACAAAACCATATTTTAAAAGCCATATTTAATTTTTTGTTGATAAATTCATAAGAGATCAAATTTTCTGATGCGCTATCGCGGAAGAATATTGCCTAGACGCAGTGCACAGGCTCAGCTGTGAGTCTAAGGCAGTCATATTTTTACTAGCTCGAAATGGAGAGCCGCTTAATTTCGAGGTTCTACATTTTCTGGAATGTGAAGCTGAAGTAATTGAATGTCGAATTAGACAGGAAACCAGATGTGGCTTGAAAGGACGAAACATTTGATATGACATTTAGTTGTTCGACGGTATTTTGAATATAAGACGGGACCACATGGATCTACCACAGGGGTTCGTTACAAATGTCTGAAATACATATGCTATACTTATATAGGTCACAGCACACATAAACATACATTTATACACATATGCTATACTGATATGGTCACAGCACTCATAAACATACATTTGTATGTAAACGAACCCTTGTGGATCTACGTTGTTTTCAATTTGTACCGAGGGTTGATAATACACAAGGCAGAATGGGTGGGTGATTTGATCCTTTTTTCTGGTAAAAATAACCGTTTCAGGTTTTGAAGCATTAAATTTAAAATCCCACCTTTTGCCAATGTACTTATATTCTGAAGATCTTTTGTGAGACTTTCTGCTGCTTGGATTGGATTATTATCAATAATCATGTATAAAGAGGTATCATCAGCAAATGATTTAATTTCATTATTATCTAGATCTAGTATATCATTAATGTAAAATAAAAATAAAAAGGGTGTAAGAATTGATCCCTGAGGAACTCCAGCATTAACAGTAATTACATTTGAAAAGTGGCCTTTTGTAAACACTCTTTCAAATAAATTGTCTTTGAACCAAGATAACAATATTCCTTTTATTCCATACGACGCTAGTTTGAATATAAGACCATCATGCCATACCGATTTTCCAATTCCCAGGATGTTGTGTTTTTGCCACTTTCTATTGTTTAATTAAATAACAATTGTAGAGGTAATGAAATGGAGGAATGAGCTGTTTAATATTTTTTGGAATCATCTCATCTGGACCAGGCGGTTTTTTAACAATAAGGATTTGTGACTGATCTAACATATCTTGCTCAGAAGTAAACATATTATCTAACTTAGAAGGATAATTATCAACAAAGGGAGGTAATTGTTCACTTTATATAATCTATGCAAGTCCTTACAATTCTTATTATACGTTTTTGTATCGTAACTTTGGCATGCATTGCAAAAGGCAATGGTACAAATGTTATAAACGTTTGACAAGTCAAAGGTTGAAGAATTTATGTTTAAAAAGCATAAAGGTACAAAAGGTCCACTATAGGAATAAAGCTGGANAGCTCTCCCCCTCCCCCTCCCCCACACACATCTATTGTTAGTTCATTACACAATGTAACATGTATCCGCCTTTGAGGGTATATATCAGCGAGGTAAACTTTTGTTGCAGGGGACGTCCTCTATTAAATAGCAGCCAACATCCCAGCTAACATGCGACGTCCGGTATTTTTTTTGCTTTGACCTTTTTGTATCATGAACAACATGCCATATTTTACTATATGACAGATCAGAAAATAAGTGGAATTTAACGATTTTAGAGGTTAATAAAAAGATGCTTCCAATGTATATCTGGAGTTGTTTCTTACCATTTTAAATGTATATAACATGTAAAACCTTAAAAGCACACCATACACAGAGAATAGTGTTAATTGTATGAAATTATACAAATGTCGTTTATTGTATGTTAAGAAAGAGTTGATCTATCTTATAAGATTTAAGTTGTAACGAATGGAAGAGTTATTTGGATTTTTTTCTTTTCGGATATATGTTAGCTGCAGGAATGATGATGTTTTAATGGAATAAACTTTATAACTCAAAAATAGCCATGTTGATTCCTTAAATAGGTTTGGCTTAAAACGTTGTATGCTATGTACTCAAATATATCTACCCTATAGTGAAATATTTCATAATATACATAATAATAGTTTCAGTCCTTGGTTCTAATAGTTCAAAATAAAATGAAGAAAAGAAATAAGCAAAATATCACAACAACAAAAATGATTCACAATTTCTATTTGATTTTATTTGAACTAAACATTCACATGCATATTTGTTCATATATATTATGGTTAGACATAGGGTACATACGTACTGTTAGTTTTAATCTTTCATAGAATATTCCAATTTCGCATTATTTCAATATTTCTTAATGAAACACGCCATCTCGAGTTATATTTCAAAAAATGTTCAATTAGCATTGTTATAGATGTGTCTTTATGTCAGCATCAATGTCCTATATTTTACGGCAAAATGTTAAATTAGTCAAACAATGAAATATTGATATCGTTTAGCAGCACAGCTGTTACACGTTCCGGGTAATAATCACAGTCCTTACATCCCACTTGTTTCTCCTTAGTATTCGCCGCATCTGTTTTACACAACCTGGTTGAGCTCATCGGAACGTGTTGTCTGTTGCCTGTTATGATTCTCTCATCCGTGTTGCTCCGGCCCCGGTAGGATACCACACTTAGCATTTCATTGTGGTTATTAGAAGGAATCGTTATGCCATCAGTGTTCACTCTGTCTCTAAAGTCTCCATTCACTGGACCGTCTGGAATAGCCAAAAAGTCTGAGGTGGGACATTGCCCAACTTGTGAGTGATCATGCGGAGATGGTTTGCACGTTTTGCATACATTGTTTGCTTTTGTAAACGATGAGAAGTCGGATTTTGCTTTAACATTTTCTTGTGTCATATTGCATATACAGTTCAATGTTTTAACACTTTGCGATGCATTAAAAATAGTAGATAGTCCCATTTTGGCTACAGATCGTCCCTGCCTATCTTCAATGGTAGTATCCGCGCCATGCTTGAATAAATATAGAAAGATCTTATACCTGGCAGAAGATGTGTCGATGGTTGGTGTGGAAGACGTGTCCAATTCCAAATAAGCCTTCATCAGAGGAGTTTGTCCATTTTTGTTGACGGTGTCTATCTCAGCTCCTCCGTCCACAATAATCTTCACTGGTTTATACTGGCCCTTCATTATAGCCCTGAACAGAAGTTTGGAGTTGGCTCTGTCATCCATTCTTCTAGTTTGATATTCAGTTAGCGATGAAGCGAGAAAACTGTGAAATATTTAAGATGAGCTCACAATTTATAACTAATTTTTGCGATGACGTAGTGTGCTACGCTATGCGTTATTCACAGATTTTTATCATTTGCTCAGCGTATCGGGTTACAGAGATGGTTCTGACAGGCACATGGTATACTGACTCTAATATTTTGTTGATAGCTTTCTTTTCCTTTGGAACACGATTGGTTGAAAATTAAATATAAAGGGCTGTTGGTTTTATGTTTGTGTATTCCACGTGACTCTGGATAGTATATATAGTACAAAATTGAACCTCTTGAACGAATAACAATAATCACCCAGAAATACTGATCACATACAATATAGCCTTTGCATACAGTCTGTCGATTAAATTGCTTCCTTGCATGCATATCCAGACAAGGACAAGGAATCTTTGAACATTATCAAGAGTCTCAAGGAAATGTGTTCTGTGTTTCGATATTTTGTCCACCAAAACATTCTCAATAGACGCATGAATGGCCAGTGAAATATGTACAAATCGTTTATCAAATTCCTCTTGTTATTGCTAGTATGAACATATACGATTCTGAGACTGATGCTCTAATCGTTCACTTTAGATACGACATGCTAAAACTCATTACTCAGACTCCTACAGTTTTTTGTTTACGTGTTTGTTTAACGTTCATTATTGTTGGACACATTGGTGATGCCAAAGGCCTAGCCGGCAGAAATTCTTAACCGATTTACACTAAAATCAATGTAAAAAAGTGAGAAAAACTGATGTTTCGACAACTGAGTGGAAAATGCTGCCTTTTTATTTTCGAGTAGGATTAGACATTAAACAGTCCATGTTGATATTTTGTGTTGTATGATAGTATTATAAGCGATTCTACACATTTCCTTTGAAAACGTCTTTCGTCTGATGGCCATGACACCGTCTCGGATGGGAATCATCACCTGTCCAGAATGCAACAGATTGGTGTCAATAGCCAAACATATGACGAATTTTCCACAGCTATGGTTAATGGAAGTATACTGTACAGAGAAATGACTTAATGTAGTATAATTACAAAAAAAGTTATTGTATACTAGAGTAGCCTATAATACCTTACTACAGTGAAAGACATAGGGGAGTAGTCATCATTACCAAAATAATGTGAACATTAAATTTAAACTGAAGACGATGTTTTAAGAGAGTTTAAAAAAATAAACAAAACGATGGATGATGATTTTAAATTTATATTCTCAGAAAATTGAGAAGTAGTTACTTTAGTAGCATTAAACACAAAAATAAAAATATATCGGAATTAGTAAATTATTTATTTAAAACTGTTTTCATTAGATAATCTGTATGTTTCAGATATTTAAAACAAATTTTGCAGAAGGCTACTTGATTATTTTAATAATACAAATTACTCAGATAGGAGTATATAATTTATTCACTATCATTGAGAGAACGACCACCACTTTCTTTCTGAAGTAACAGTGTTAAATGGTACAGTTAGAATTACGCCCAAGTATCCACTTTTTGTGGCACGAACGCAGGACGCACGCTTCCCGAACGGAGACGAGCCGCTTTACGACCGCAGGACGAACCCGGTGCGAACGCAAGCCTACCGATAGGACCGGTGTTACCGATTGAGCCTAACGCTGCTAGTACAAGCGCTTCCCGAACGGAACGAGGTTACCGGCCGCTATCGGCCGCTATCGGCCGACAAAATGCTTAATTATACCTCGCCGCTATCGACCGATAAACTGATACCTGGCCGATAGCGGCGGATCGAACGAACGAACTATGCAGCCGCTTTCACGGGACGGAACTAGTAGTAGTCGTCTGGATAACCGAACCACTCGTTTACACCTGTACTTACCACCCACAAGATATATTTAAGTCCGTAACTAAACTAATAAAGCCGTGTTATTTGAATAATGTCGGATCAGTCTAAGAATAACATTTCTCTTATTCTTATGATTAAAATGTTAGTCAATGATACGATTTCTACAACATATATTTGTTTGAATAGGCGGTAGTTTAATCTATGTTATAACTGAATGACCACAAATGTATAGGTATACCTAGACAATTACGACACGATTTAAATTCAAATACATGATTGCTAGCGAATTGTAACCATAATCACGGAATCACGTACTCCGTGCCAATATTCACGGAAGAATTGTCCTACCACATTTTTTATTTTTTAATATCGTAAATATGCCTGTTTGTTACATGAAATAACATATTATATTAGCAATGAATTAAGGCCAGATTTTGTAAGTGATAATCGTTCTGATGTGTATGTCCAATACATGTCAGGACGGCGTGTTACGAATTTCAATCGTTCAAAAAATGTCCCACCTGAGTGAACGCCATTTTGTAGGTCATGGAATTGACTAATCAACAAACCGTACTGATCCGGACCGAACATAGAAAATTGATTTTTTTACGGACCGACTCATTTTTGTTAATAAGTCACTTCCATGATCTAGAAAATGGCGATCGCTCAGGTGGGATTTTTTTTGAACGATTCCAGTTCGAGGACTCTGCTGGCGGAATTCAGCAGCTGTTGGTAATAATAAGAGCAGATTTGGATCAATAAATAATCCATGTATCGATGTATGTGAGGTATGTGTTGTGCCATAGTAGATTTTTGTTGTCAGCATCTCAATTAAATCTCTCCGATACAAAACGGTTTCGGACAATTTTACGTTTTCATAAATATAGTAATTAGTGTGCTCTGGTCCCAAACCAGACGTCTATCTGTCAAACTGTCTTAGTCTGATGTCAGAGGCGGCAGAAACTCATAACCAATAGCATGGTATACAGAACATTGATATTCATCTAAAAAGTTGGTTAAACAGATACAGATACATATAGTTTATAATTCATTAAACGTGGGATAACCCTGTTACCTGCGGCTATTGTTATTTATTTTGAAGGTAAAGTTCAGTCACAGGGACCCGGCTACAGTTGGTTTGTTATGACCTATCCTGCTGTGTAAAGAGTAATTAATATCTCTCGAAATAAATGCCACCCTCCTTCCAAAAGCACCAGAGAACAGATTTAAGCGTCTCAAGTCGCAAGGAAGTATTTTGCCGGTGTATCTAGTTTCTACCATCAAATCGTATAAATTAGATGTATCTCAACCAACACCCGGGAGAATGATTACTCTGACATATCAGGGTTAAGTCAAAACAAACATTATTGTAACTAATTCACGGGTCAGTATTGTTTATAGTCTGTTTGTATACGTCTCTGATTGAATTATGAGACTGAAGTACAATGTCTGTTTTACATATAGTTTTAATTTAATTCAAGTTTTGGACAGGGAAAGTACAAAGACGACCACTTTGCACGGGTGTGTGTAGCTTCGGGTATATAATAATGAAAAATGAAGATGAGTAACACTTACATACCCTTTTCATTATGCATCGGAAACGTATGGTTGGTGTTTCTATCTGTATGCGTTATGTTTTTTTTTATATCAATTGAATTCATATGAGCTTCAGATCACTAGAACCGTAGACATTCCAAAGGTTTGTGGGGGTTGGGTTTGGCTGTATCGATGGCAACACCACCTTATCTCCAATGAATTCAACTTCCTATACAACGACAGTATCTGACAAATTACGGCAACGTTTCTTTTAAAATACTTTTCTAACATAATAGTTTTATTTTTCCTGTCTTTATTCTGCATAAAAAAGATATGTTGATAGGAAACAAAGTATATCCTCAATATCTTATAATTGACACAAACATGCCCAGTATATAAAACCGTCCTTTTGTATGGTAACTTTATGCAACTTCTTTCAAATATATGATATGCTACTGATTCGTGTTTCAATAGGTGAAATAGAAAGGTTGTATGAGATAATTAAGTGTTCATTCCGCATTTCAAAAGAACAAATACAATTTTACACTGAATTTATTTAAAATTTTCATATTTTTTAACTCCTTTTATTTCTCTAATGCACGATTTTATTTTACTTTAAAATCATAATCTATGTTTTAAGTTGACAAAATGCTTGTAACTTTTTATGTTAATTGTCACAATGCAAATGCTACCGTGTCAAGTCATTTACCTGGATATGTAACAGAAAAGATCGGTTGTTAGTGAGGATGACCCTGACCGCTATCAGGGGTAGCCAATTACCTCAGCGGGGGTGCACCATCCCCCATCGGTACTTCAATTTTCGCCCCTGGACCCCACGCCTTACATCGTCTGTACTGGATCTTGTCAGCTCGAGTTTCCTCTGGCCTTAACATCAGACTCACCAGACAGACATCTGTGTGTCAAAATGTTAGGGCCAGAGGAAACTTTTTGTAAATGACGTCCTCTGTGTTGGAGTCCTCACGCCAAAGGTACGAAGCTCGTCTATGTGGCTCCAGAGACGCATATATTACATAATTTACGTCTCTGGTGACCCTAAATGTAAATTGAAGAATATCGTTGGTATCACCCGGGACTGTGTTTTTTGGTTTCTTCAATGTTTATCGGGTATGTACAATGGTAGCATAGTAAAATTAATGCTTAGAATCCTTTGACTTATAATTAACAATACAGTAAACCCCAACTCCGACATTAACTCGATATGACATTTCCTGTTGTCTTCAATATTAGTGAGAGACGATAAAGAAAATGATTATTTTGTTTCGTAGACAGAGGTTTTCACAATATTAGATTCACTTATAAAAACGTGTTTGCTTCTAAGCTCGTTGAAGGAGGCCTTTTAATCCAAAATGAAATTTGTCATCCACATCATATTGAATGGACAAAGTCTAATCACGGACATATATAGCAATCTAATTCCGTGGTCTAACGAACGGGACCTACATTCCGATGTCTTCAAGATTCAATTTGAATACCATACAAAATATCACATCCATACCCGAGGCACGTGTCAACGGTGGGGCTGTTGGTTTGTGTACTGGACACGTCGATTAATCCGATAGACACCAGTTTGTTCCCTTCATGGAATACAACATAACAGATATACTCTACTTTAAAACAAGTACAATCTACACACAAAAGATTACATACAATAAATGATATCCAATCCTTTCCATGACTTCCCACACAACTGCTGATCTGGTGCGGGGTCACCATTCCAGATTTCCATTTTTTTAATATATTTTGACTGAATGCGTTTAGTTAACCAAAAATAGTATCTACTAATATTTCTCACGTTCATTGTTTTCTTCCGTTATCCAAAAATAGTATCTACTAATATTCCTCGCGTTCATTGTTTTCTTACGTTATCGATGTCGAATTCGAATGATACTTCGGTATACTTAGAGACATATAAAGTATATACGTCTCTAATATTCTCTATTTCTTTTTCTATACCTCAGCGGATTTAATCATTGTTATCATATTATGCTTTTAGAAATTTATAAACTGATCAGAAAAAACCCATATTTCATTCGAGTAATATATTAACTTATAAAGAAAGTTCAGGTGTTGTATTAATGCAATCTTGGCGTAAAAATTATGAATTTCTTTTCTACAAACAACTCTCTTAGTGTCCTGAGTCTTTTATGGGCCACTGAGATCACAGGTACGAAAGCCTATCAACATTCACTGACCTTATTAAATGATCAATTAGTGTATATTACTGACTAACTCTTCAATACATTTTGTCGTGTTCTCTTGGCAATTCTTAGATACTTTGCCAAATTATCTATTTCCTTTTTATTTTTGTTTTCTGTTGAAAACAACTTAATCAATTTGTGCATACTAATGTGTCGGATATAGTAAGGATTGCTAAAGGACCTGCTGCGTAAATAGGCAAAAATTGACATTTTAAAACTTCTATATCATTTCAGACACACACAAAAACACAAAACTCTATTTCTGTTTTCTTACCCTAGTATTTACCAGTTTCTATACCTATTACAAGACTCGACATGCCAAGAATATAAACGTCAATCCAGTCAAGCTTTTTATTTGACAATAAAGCAACATACACAATGTATTTTGTCAACTACGGTATAACCTGTCTAAACTGGCCCCTGTCTAATCCGGCTTTAATTAGTGTTCCCGGCATATTCCCTATATAAACCGGACCCTGTCCATTCCGAAAACCGGCGTTCCATGTAAAGACATCCTGTTTATTCCGGTCCTTAAATTTCTCTCGGCCGGCTACAATCTAAAGCAAACACATTCTAAACAAAAAAGAGGTATCTAATGTGGGGTCGGTCTTTATTTTTTATATTATTATTATAAACTGTATATTTTGTACAGATCGTATGCAAAACACTATGGGATGGTTTGCTAGCAAAATAATCAGATAAACATTTGAAAAAAAATCAATTGATCTGATACAGTTCTAATTAAAAACACACATACATCTTATTATTGTTATTGTAATAAGAAGAATACCAAAATAAGCAGTCAAGTTTCAATCCAAGAATAATTTGACCAAGACTTTTGAAAGAGATATCAGGTATTGCAGTAAAAGGTACTGAATGAATTGCCGGCACTCAACAAGAGAATGAAACTTGCTAATGTCAGCTTAATACTTATAGTATGAATCAATCGTGTTTCATAAAAACCTATGGTACAAAGAATTTCCACAACTCCTTAACATATTTTGCTTCTTTATCACAAATAGAGATAGTTTATTAATTTTGAACTTTTAAAAAGAAAAACTCTTATCAGCTCATTCACTTTTAAAACTCTTATCAGCTCATCAATAACTAACTGCAGTTAGATAAACATGATAAACAATGTGGAATCTCTTTCATTGAATAGACAATTAACTTAATTTTGTAGAATAATTCAACATTTTATTGGTCAAAACAAGCACAACATAAGTTACAAGAGTTTGGCTAAATATGGCACTAAAGTAATACATGTACATTATAACTGAACATCATGGAATTACTCAAAATAAGAAATCACTATATATTTCAAACAGATTTTCTGTACATTTTTAGTAATAATGATATTAGTATACAGGTGATATCAGTTTTTATTATTTTTTTCATTTTATTCCCGACAAATGATTGACCAGAAGTGCATCACGTGTCCACCCCTAAAAACCAATATTGACTTGGAGCGTGTGATTTTTGTTAAAGAACTGGGTGTTTCTAAAAATTGAATTATGACGTGTCTCCAAGCGAACGCACTGCGTCCTCCGTTAATATATCTGTTCTCAAGTCGATAAATCCAGGTGTCGACCACAACCGAAGGCTATAATTGAATAGTATCTAATGTAGGTTTCCTTTACCATAAAAACATGAAATTATGGCTTAGAGTCTGTAATAACTCAAAGAAAAATATGCGATATCCTTATGGTATGAAAAAACAAGAGGCCCATGGGCCTTAACGGTCACCTGATATATTTATACAGAGAGTTGATTTTGTTTTTTAAAAAAAAAGCAGAAATATTATTCAAAGTGACAAAAACAATAAAACCACCTTATTCAATATCTAGCATACAGATTTAAGACTAAAAAGTATTTGAAACTAGCACCTCTGATTCTAAACAAGGAAAATGAAGAAAGTTTAGCACACTGACCCCTTTGGGCCCCACCCTACAGCCCTTGTGGGTGGGGCTGGCTCAAAATTTTCTAAGTATCATACTGTCAACTCAAGGTTATAATTCCAATCAAGTTATTAACTTGTAATATTCAAAGTATCATTTGCCATTATAAACCATAATACCCCCCCCCCCTCCTTCCCCAGGGGTAAACGTGAGACCCTAGGGTCATAAACCTTCAGACCATTCCATCTATGAAGAGTGTTTGGTTCTACCATATCTGGGTCTTTGAGAAAAAGATTTTTGAAATTTCAGTCAATTCAACCCTTTTTTGGCCCCACCTATCAGCCCCAGGGGGGCAGTCAGGGTTGATATGTGCATACCATTAAACTGATATCCAATACTGATAATGCTAACCCAAATTGAATAACTTCCAATGGAAATGTTGGTCCAAAATGTGATTTCCCTATATAAACTATAGCAAAGTTTACCCCCTCCCCAGGGGTAAACGTGAGACCCCAGGGTCATGAAATTCACAATTTTGGTAAAGCCCCTTAAGACCCTTCCATCTATGAAGAGTATTTGATTCTACCATATCTTGGTATTGAAAAGAAGATTTTTGAAATTTTAGTCAATTTGACTCTTTTTGGCCCCGCCCCTCAGGCCCCTGGGGGCTTGGGACTAAACCGGCCACCATTTTTGTTGACCTTTGTCCATGGAAGGTTCCTGCAAAATTTCATGGAAATTGGTTCAGGGGTTTTGGAGAAGAAGTCGAAAATGTAAATTGTTTACGGACGCACGACGGACAAAAGGCGATCGCAATAGGTCACTTGAGACTTTGGTTCAGGTGACCTAAAAATTAGAAAGATTACACATTTGTAAGGAAATTTGAGCCAAAATATTCGAAAACAATTTGACTAAAGATATATATATACTTAAGGAATAGTAAAAAAAAATCTGAAATATCAAAACATCAATGTTTATAACTCAATTAGTCTACCTACTGGTAAAATACATAATTTGCCTAGAGATCTATTCACTTTATTCACAAACAAGAGGCCCAGGGGCCTTGATAGCTCAACTGGAATTTTATTTGAATTTTTAAAGCTGTTGGAAAAAATACATGTTTATCAAAAAGAGTACAAGAAAGTCTTTAAGCTGTTCAATCAGACTATGCATGTTTGGGGTCTATTTGGCAGATCTTTTTTTTCTACACCTTTTTTATCTTTGTGAATCTTTGTTGGAAGACTTGAACATTTTTTTTTATCTGAACTAAGCTGGTTGTTATAGCCATTTAGTCACTTCTAACACATCATATTGATTTAAACCTTAA
>NW_018479904.1:23006-23351 GCF_002113885.1 Mizuhopecten yessoensis | reverse complement strand
TACATGTAATGACATGTTTTGGTAAACATTTATGATCCAAGTCTGACAGGGAATTGTAATATCTGATGTACAGCATCACCATGATCCTTCTAGTATATACTGAAGGCTGTATGGTCCCCTCGTACACTTACACTAAGTGTAGAAATATATATTTATGCAATAGTACTCTGTTCCTTTGATCTTCATTTTCAAACAATTGAGAATTATATAAAAGCTTGAGACAAAATAAATTCTTGTATGACAAAGGTCAAATACGTCGTAGCACTGGAAGTGTGAATAGTGCATTGATTATGATAAAGCTTTTAAACTTGAGAAATTTAAACCTCTTTGTGTGTGTGTGTGTGG
>NW_018479904.1:0-22965 GCF_002113885.1 Mizuhopecten yessoensis | reverse complement strand
TAAACGTGTGAAAAGGGTATTGTATAAATGGGAAATTTACAATGCGAATTTTGTGAACACTTCGGGGAGCTTACGAGTAGTCAGGCGGTAATTAGCCACACTGCATTTCTTTTGCGACTTTGTCATCCAGTCTTTGGAACAGCAGGCTTTAATTGTTGACCATTTCTTGCTCCGAAAACAACTTCGTAATCCGAAATCCAGTTAAATTCGCCCAATATACTCTGTATTCTTCCTTTTCTCCATTTTGTTTTTATGTTTACCGACAACAACATGGTTTCCCGCATTGAAGAGTTCCTATAAATACCGTAAATACGCAATTCGGCGCGCGCATGTGCTTAACAACGAATACTCTTTCTAATAGCGTAGCCTTTGTCACTGTATCTGATAATTGAGGTTCGTAATTCTGGAGATAAGCGTGAGATCTTCTGCAATTCTACCATTTGCCTAAGTGAATTGATAAACTGCGTGCGCATCCTAACCCAAAAAAAACGGAGTAGACGATCGAAACAGAGACGTATATAACGTCTCTGATCGAACTAAACAGCCGGACGGAACAGCCGGACGGAGAAGCCGAACTAAACGACCCAATGCATTAATTGGACGATAGGGACGGTCGAAATAACCGAACGGAACGATTTAGCTGATACGAACGAAACAGACGAAACATACGAACGGTGCTCGAACAGTGAACGATCGCTTTCTAGACGCTAGACTACCGCTAACCGCACGCAAGCCGCACGCAGAACGAACTGAACCTAGGTGGATACTTGGGCGTAATTCTAACTGTAACACATGTTCAGAGTGTCACATGCGTCAATATACAACCTTTCTGAAAAGCCTCCATGTTTATCTGCTGTAAATCATCACTGGTGAGAGGCCACCTGCCTTGATACATTATTCTCTAGTTTGAATACGCCGATTGTAAACAAGTAGATTTATTCTCTAGTTGAAACATCAATTCTATGTGAATGAAATCCTTCTTCAAGTTAAAATCCTGCTAAGCCTATGTCTGCCTGAACCATGCCATTTGTTTTTAATAATAATCATAGTAACAGAGATGCTTTACTGATCTGTATCACAATCCACCTCTATGGGGTAGGGGAGAGAACTCCCATAACGCATAACTTCAATTAACGAGTCACTGCGTGGCATCGTCGGATACCCACGGTTGATTTCGCTTCGGTACTCACTCATCACCCGTGGGCAAACTCGCCGAAAAAACGTCGTGGGTAATTAATATGCGCGGATCATTTGATTGGTTCTAGTACAGTTCCTCGATGGAAATAGAATTCGCGTTCGGAAACATCACAAAGATGGCCGACAACTTTCCGATTGTGCGTGAAAAACTACATTTAGATCAATTAAAGCCATTTCAAGAGGAAACAATAACCCAGCTGTTGACAGGTCGGGATTCCTTTTTTGTCAATCAAATCAGGAGGTGGCAAACGTATTTGCTATGAAGGTTTTCAGCCAATGTGGATGAAAATTAACGGATGCGAATGCAGTGTGCTTGTCGTTTGCCGTTGATTTCTATTATAAAGGGATAGTGTGAATACCTTGTATCATGCAATTTTACAGCTACGTACATCGGTAAAGATTGTAACGAAGACATAGACATTTTAAATGGTTGCTTCCAGTTCCTATTTGCCTCACCCGAATCCATTCTGTCAGTGAATAAGTGGAGGGACATGCTGGCCGCTAGTAAACACTTCAAACTGTTTGTTGTTGACGATGCACTTACGATATTGCATCGGTAAGTACATTTTAATGTTAACACGCAGAAATCAAGAAATTCTGTCTGACCTGGTGATTCATTTTAAATTAGTAAATCAGTGCTTTTTAATAATTTGTTTTTAATATGAAAAAGTTTAATAACGAAAACTTTTTACCAAAAATTATCGTACACTTTCCTCTGTACTCAAAAATACACCATTGTTATTTGTGTATTTACAGGATGTGTTTTTCTTCACTAATGACAAGGGTCAATACATATATTAAAAAATATATTTCCGATCATAGCAATGTTCAATGTGAGCCTGTTGTTTTTTACTTCAAGGGTGAAAGTGAAACAGAGATGGATCCTTTCCGGATATGGTACAGTAAGCTAGGTGAATTCAGATCCCTCATAGAATGCCATGTCCTGTTGATAATGGCAACAGCTAACAGATCAGCAAGAAAGCAAATGCACAAAATGTTTTGTATGGTGGACTGTCATGAAATTGTACAAAATCCAGAGAGAGAGAATATCAAACTGCTTGTTTATAAATTTAAGAGTACTGTACCACTTTGTGATGTTTTCTATTTTCTGATTCATTTGTTAAAAACAGAAAGAGAACATTGTGAACGTTTTATGATATTCTGTCCATCAATTAAGACATGCAGTGAATTATTTTCTACTCTGAAGATGGAATTGGGACATCTTATTCTGATGACATGTTTTCCGAAGAAGCTGAAAATTCTGATTAATTAAATGCATAATGCCATTATGACATCAATCATTTTTGTGCATTTCATTTCTTTGAAAATATGTTTAATTAAGGACACAAGGCCATATGAAATCAAATAGCAGTTCTATAGGGTTTTATTCAAATATGACAAAGGACTATTAGTTACCGTTCAATTTGTTGATTCTGTTTAACTTATTAACACACTGGTTGCATACCTGTCCAATAACCGGTGCAATAGCCAAACTTACAAATGTAGCGCTGTACTGCTCTTGACTGGTTTTTGATGTCAACGACCTGTATGACTTATCTCGTATGATTTTTAAACAAAATTTACGTGTTCATGGCCGCCGCCATTGTTGCATTGCACGACACACCGCAGAACGGGTATTCAAAATTGAAGATATCTAAATTATATATCAGACTTTCTGATTGGTCGCTTCTAATATATAAATTTGCATATTTCACGACGATTTTTCGGCGAGTTTGCCCACGGGTGATGAGTAAGTACCGAAGCGAATCAACCGTGGGTATCCGACGATGCTGCGTGGGAGCTCTGGTCGATGACTTCTGTCCTAGATGTAGAAAAAACTTTTAAATTATTTCACAATAAATATATTGTAATATACATTGTCCATACCACAGGAAAGGGCTTGTATAGGCATTACGCCTGTTGCCAAATTCCCTTTGAAATTTGTATAAGATGCAATATTCAATAACATTTTTGTGAAATGAAATTGTAAACATGATTATATGAATAACGCAGTCACTACACAGTGAGTTCAGGATCAATGACACAGTGAATTTTATTGCATGCCTATTTTTCTCTCGTCATTTTGAATATATGAAATATACTGATAGGAAGGATTTTATTTATCATAATTATTGAATGTAATTGTTGTCATTCGCTAGTGGGATATAACTGCATAGTAGACATTTTAATATTGATCTAAAATGCATATAACTGACTAGATTGAGATATTCCGTGAACTCGTCATTATTACTCATTTTCGCCTGATTTCAAACGTCTGTTGAGCGTCAAACAACTTAATGGGTATTATTTCATTGTATATATCCTCTGTAGAATTTATGGCATTTCAATGAGGTGTTACTTATATTCCTAGAAATCGGAAAGGTCCGTTCATCATTGGTCACCGTCTTTGAATGACCTTAGCGTTTGTGAGGACGAGCAACTCTGAACAAACCTACTTTATTATACCTGATCAAAGTATATTACTTTGACCAAAAAACGGAATATCTCTATTTTCTTTGTTTCCTTCGTTTTTTACACAAAATAAAAGAACTAAACAAGAAGTAAAAAAACCTGTCCCACTGCACTTTGGTTGTTCGTACATAATGTTACCTCCCCTTAACTTCGTTTTATATATAACTGTAACACAGTTGGGCAAAGACTAGGTAGCTCAGTCGGTAAGAGCGATTGTAGAATGATCTTGAGTTCAGCGTTCATATCTCGTTTTTCCCTCCTTAATTTTTCCCCAAAAAACTATTGTTGGGAATATTTTGTTTATTTTCATTTTTTCCCCCCATAAAAGCCCTTAAAGTATGATTTTCATTTTAGTAAGAGTTTTTAATAGCGATTATCATGCAAGAGTACTTTTCGATGCGAAGTTATAATTTTTGATAGTTGTAATTGCTAGGACTGTTTCCAATGCATAGCTACAGTTTTAGGGAGTTACACGGGAATCCTTAAATTTAGAACGGGAACATCAATATCGAAATTTGTTGTCGTGGCGCTCGTGGGACAAACTTCTGTCATGAAGTACTTGCTATCTTTACTTCCATCAGCATCGTCGTTATCGATAAAGACGAGACTACACTGTGCAAGGTTGATGAACGTTCAGAAATTTATTTAACACTTCTGTAATATTGACAATGCCACGGACGCACCGACGCCCTTTAAACTATCTTATTAGTTTGGGATAGAAATGTGTCATTTGCTGACCAGATTTGAAGAAAGTAATGTAACTCGAAGTCCATTCTTCCTCGTCGCCTTACTGTTGAACCATTAAATAGTCCCATCTGACCATGCGTATGCAAGCCTTTGTTTTTCTTTCTAACTTCATTGGACGTTGTGGACCGTTAAAGCGCAGAAAGAGTTTATTGGAATCTGGGATATTATTTCAACAGCTTTGATAAACTTCATTATGTATTTTGAAAATTTACTGAAAAAGACATACCTGCTATTACCCACTGCATTGTTAGTAAGACGGGAATGAGCAGGCAGACCGATGTCAATATAACGTGACTGGATAGAATACCAGGCTACCTTAAGTTATTCAAGCTCGGACATTTTGTTGAGATGGCAGGTTAAAGTAACATTATCATCTACTAGACACCGTGTCCATATCACTTTAGCTATTGCAATCACGTAAAACCCAGAAACAAACCTAAGACCACTGAACGTCTGTGCGCTTCAAACAGGGAAAATAAGTAATATGTATAATCAAAACTGCTTACATAATATAACACAGCGTGTCCGCTATTATTATTTCAGCTTCCAAGTTTTTCAAATCATGAACATCTGGTTGAATTTAAACATAACACTCCTTAATCCTGTTTGTTAAAATTTCCTGCAAGGAGATATATATTTTATTAACAATAATAATATCCACTGTAGTCGCTTTCTCTCTTTATAGAAAGAACATCACAAGTTTATTGTAATATATCAGTTCCTGATTACAAATACAGGACCGGTGTTTTGACTGCAAACCGCAGGAAACAATTTCATAGGCCACAATGTGTCGAATCAATAAAATCAGCTATCAGTATATATTTGCTTTATTGAAACTGCAGCGAAGTATGTGCGATGAGTTTGTACGTGAATATAACTTTGTCTGGTTTGACGTATAAAAGTGTTTGCAATTGTTGAGATAAAATGTCCTTTGTCAATCGTATTTCTATTTTCATAATGCCTCTATTGTTTGGCTGTGAGTGAATGCATTCATATTGTTGTTGAAGTAACTGATAAAAACATAAGAGTTGTTGTTGTTTGTTTAAAGATATATATTTCAGCGTGACGTACGGGGGTTTATTTGTGTTTTGAGTGAACGAACTGCGAGTCTACGTGGGTGAATTTGAACGCTCCCACTTAGCTTGTCAGTATATATTGTCGTTTCAACGAAGCCTTTCAAATAATATTTCTAGTTGTTTAAGTGAGGTGCGTTTGTCTGTCTTATTGCAGTCTGTAACATACTGCTATTTTGTAGTTCCGAAGGTTTGTCATTTATACGTTAAACATTTAGTATGGTCACGTTTTCTGTTCCTAGTTTGCTGGAACAATTCTTTTGCTGGACTAGTGAGATATGCTGCAGTAGTTGACACGTATATTAAATATTATTGTACATTTCTCTATACTATCTCTATACTTATTTTAAACGATAAAACCTCTTCTCAGTGTTTTACACATGACGAAATACTATCTAATCATACTTTTAAATTACAAGCTGTCAGATTGTTCTTTATTGATGAGGACACGGCCTTCTTTGTGTGTATTTGATACAACATAACCGTTATCAAAACTTCTAACTACCATGCTGTGCACCAAAAAATCCGTGTTACAATCAAAGTTTGATATTGTCTATAAAACATTTTACTTTTTACTTTTTGCACCATTTTATCATCGTAACACTAGTGTCAATGCTCATCTTCGGTTCACCTATCGAGAGTCTGTTCAAAAACAAACGAATGTCAATGTTATAAATATAAGGTTGTAAATTGTTTTGAAGCGTATTTTGTTAGAAAAACGACAAAGACCCAAAATGAATTATAGAGAGGATCAGAAATATTGAGTTCCTCGCTAGGTAGATTTGTTCTTGTTTCTATATGAGGTAAATATATATTGACAAGCTTATCAGGACTGGTAGCACGAATCTTACCGACTCCTTCAATTTCCTTCGGGCATATGAGCTGATTTTGACTGTAAAGTGCCGTGTTAATAACCAATCACTACTGTTGGCCTATAAATTAGCGCGCATGGCGTCTTATTGTTGGAGGAAACCGGAGTACTCAGAGAAAACCCATATAGTTGGCCAGGTGATCCCATACCGTTTTACGTCCGATCGGGAAATCGAACCCCGGCCGTCTTGGTGAAAGGCCATTGAGATATCCACTGCGCCAGACAACCACCCATATCGTCACTTATATCGTCACATTAAAGCAAACACTTACAGGCTTTTGCTCCTATTTTATCATATATGCAAGTCCGTACAATAACGACAAAATAGATATTTTCCCTTTTTCAATAGTTTTGTAACGTAACTGTGGCGTTCATTGCAGAACTCAATGATATTAATGTTATACATGATAAGTAAATAGTTTTTAATGTGTAGAATGCATAAAAGTACAAAAGGTTCAAGAGATGGCTGGATAATGCAGACGCCCCCCCCCCCCCCCCCCCCATACACACACAAACACACAACACACAACATCGACAGATAATTGGTGCAAACTGCGGTTGTATGGCGCAGTGGATATCTGGATTTTTGGTTGCTATGACGTTATGGTAAGTCGCTGACCGGCTGATCATGACGCGACCTTCACCTTCACCGAATTCACCGGACAGCTGTGTTTTGCAACCACTGATCCTCCTGACTACCCCAGGGACGTATGTTGTCCTCTGGTATATCTTCCAAAAGTTGGTGAAGAAAAGCCCGCCTGGTTTCGCCACTGTACATAGACTTCACCACAAATTGTTTGGCAAATTGATGATTTGGTTGGTGAAAGTCCACAACCCGACACACTTCCCCACAATAAAACACCCTGTCTTCGATTTTTTGTCGTAATACCAAGGAACTTGAACTTGAAGCTATGTTGATTTTTTGAAAGCAGACGACGTGTTGCAGACCCGAAACAACTGAACACGTGTGACGTCAGATACGATGTTATTTCAATCAATCAAACATCGGCACGCTATCGACATCGTTCGTCAAAACATGAAATCAACGCTTGACAGTACATACACACACTGCACACATCGTGAAATGTACGGCACTACCCAGTGAAGTAAAAACATAAGTAATTAATAATTTACCATTTTGTCTTCAGACCTGTACATTTTAAATGTCAATAATTAATAAACCATTTTCATTGCACGGACCCAAATACTTTAGGTCTATAGATCCGTGTAATCTTTTGAATGGCAGGCCTGTCAAATATTTTGATCCCGCCTGACAGTTATGCTATTTTTGTTAATTCATGATAAAATATGGGGAGGTTGTTGGAACAGCATGCGTGCGCACTATTTCACGTGCATTGGTTATTGGCACGCGCATGGCATATCGCTCAATAATGCACTCTTTTGAACCAATGAAAACCGTCGTTACATCACAGACGTGGTAGAATATTAAATACTCACCCTATGGTTCTAATAGCTCAAAACAAAAGTAAAACAACAACAACAGTTTCAAAGCTTCTTGTTTTTATTTGATCAAAAAATATATATGCATATACTTTTGTTCATATAAATTACGGTTAGACATAATCTACATACGTACTGTTACTGCTAGTGTATTATAGAATATCCAACTTTCGCCGATATTCCTTAACGCAACACGCCATTTCAAGAAATATTTCACACAATATTCTATAAGCGTTATTATAGGTGTCTCTATATGTCAGCACCAATGTCCTGTATTTTAAGGCAAAATGTTGAATTAGTCAAACAGTGAAATGTTGATATCGTTAAGCAACACAGCTGGTACACGTTTTGGGTAAAAATCACGGTCCTTACATCCCACTTGTTTCTCATTGGTATTCGCCGCATCTGTTTTACACAACCTGGTTGAGCTCATCGGAACGTGTTGTCTGTTGCCTGTTATGATTCTCTCATCCGTGTTGCTTCGGCCCCGGTAGGATACCACACTTAGCATTTCATTGTGGTTATTAGAAGGAATCGTTATGCCATCAGTGTTCACTCTGTCTCTAAAGTCTCCATTCACTGGACCATCTGGAATAGCCAAAAAGACTGAGTTGGGACATTGCTCAACTTGTGAGTGATCATGCGGAGATGGTTTGCACGTTTTGCATGCATTGTTTGCTTTTGTAAACGATTATAAGTCGGATTTTGCTTTAACATTTTCTTGTGTCATATTGCATATACAGTTCAATTTTTTAACACTTTGCGATGCATTAAAAATAGTAGATAGCCCCATTTTGGCTACAGATCGTCCCTGCCTATCTTCAATGGTAGTATCCGCGCCATGCTTGAATAAATATAGAAAGATCTTATACCTGGCAGAAGATGTGTCAATGGTTGGTGTGGAAGACGTGTCCAATTCCAAATAAGCCTTCATCAGAGGAGTTTGTCCATTTTTGTTGACGGTGTTTATATCAGCTCCTCCGTCCACAATAATCTTCACTGGTTTATACTGGCCCTTCATTATAGCCCTGAACAGAAGTTTGGAGGTGGCTCTGTCATCCATTCTTCTAGTTTGATATTCAGTTAGCGATGAAGCGAGAAAACTGTGAAATAGTTTAGATGAACTCACTATTTATAGCTAATTTTGTATTATGACGTAGTTTGTTATAATGTATGTTTGTCAAAGTTTGTATTATCGGCTCGGCGTATCGGGTTGATGATATGGTTTTGACTGGCACATCATATAAACCTTTTTTTTTACCTTCAATTCCCTTGGAACAAGATTGTTAAAAAATAAATATATAATACTGTTGGGGTTATTGTTAATAAGATTCCTCAGTTTGGAAATTTGTGATATCAAAGTTCTACTTTCTACACAAAGAATTTACGTAATAAAAGTGTCCCTTTGTCAAGCTATGGATTATTGAGCGGTTTGAATTTTTTACCCGTACAACGATGTGACGAAATTGTATATTTTTTATGTCACTCGGCCCGGCATGTTTCGCCTAACGATAGGGATCGTATACACACTACATCAGATAGGTTACATGTAGGGTGTAGATCTAGCCCCCTCTCCTTTATGTCAGTATTGGATCATACAGATGACCCAGTTGGTGTCCCCTCTCGTCTCTGTTCATGTTCTGAGTTTCCTCATTTTGATTACTACTTGGATTTGTTTCGTTTTTGTGTGTTGTTCCCTTTTAACTATATTGGCATTGTCCCAATCGATGACGTGATTTTGGGTGTTAGCGTGATCTGTTAATCCCGATTTATTGTACTGGGTGGTGGCTGTATTACGAGTGATGTTGCTTATTTTCTCTACGTCCTTTTGATGTTGCTACAAAACATACAAATCCCAAGATAGTCGAAAGGGAACAACACACAAAAACGAAAAATCAGGAAAACTCAGAAGATGAACAGAGACGATGGGGACATCATCTGCGTCATTTGCATGACCCGATACTGACATAACAGGGGAGGAGGTTATATCTACACCTTACTTGTAACATATCATATGTAGTTGTGTATACGCTACCCATCGATAGGCGTAACGTCCCGGGTCGAGTGACATACAAAATATACAATTTCGTCACATCGTTGTACAGGTACAAAATACAAATCGCTCACTCAGTCATAGCTTGACAAAGGGACCAGTCGGTCTTGAAACGTTGCGACATTTTTAATACGTACATTCTTTGTGTAGAAAGTAAAACTTTGATATCGCTGTTGGTGTTATTGATGGTAATTCCAGGTGGCACTGAATATAATGAAGTAGTCTACATTATTTGCAAATTTCAACTTCTTTTACAGCAGTTTCAACATTTGTTTATTTATTTGCCCTTCAAAAATGACTTACACCTGTACGCCTAGCTATATATTAAAACTGATGGAAATGATCAGTCCGAAATGCTGATCACATACAAAATAGCCATTGCATACAGTCGGTCCATGTCATCGCAGACATGCATGCATGCCTAGACAAATATAAGAAATATTTTTTCATTAACAAGAGTCTCAAGGAAAAGTGTTCCTTGTTAATATTTTGTCCATCATACATATTCTCAATAAACGAATGAAGGGTCAGTGAAAAAAATACAAACTACCATATACATCAGCGAATCTATACATTTCCTTCGAAAGCGTCTTTCCGTCTGATTGTCATGACACCGTCTCGGATGGGGATCATCACCTGTACAACATGCAACAGATTGGTGTCAATAACCAAAAATAGGATGTAAATGCCACAGTTATGGCTAATGGAAGAACACTGAACAGAGAAATGACTTATATGATAAGGTGGTATATTAACACACTTTACTAGAGTAACCTATATAACCTTACTACAGAGATTGACAGGGGAGTAGTCACCTCTATCTTGTAGGATGTAGAATTATCCAATTAAAAACAAATGCTTTTAAAGTAATGCTTTTCTACAGGTAAGTGAAATGGAATCAGTTGAGAATTTCTTTAACATTTCTTGCTATTGAACTGAACAATCTACTTTTATTTAAATAGTTTTATCTAATTGTTAATGAATTGCACAGTCTACTTTTATATATAGTTTATATCTGATTGCTATTGAACTGCACAATCTACTTTTAGATAAATTGTAATATCTGATTGCTATTGAACTGCACTGTCTACCTTTATATATAGTTTATATCTGATTGCTATTGCACTGCACAGTCTACCTTTATATACAGAGATATAATTGATTGCTATTGAACAGCCCAGTCTACCTTTATATATAGTTTATATCTATTTGTTATTGAACTGCGCAGTCTTCCTTTATATATAGTTTATATCTGATTGCTATTGCACTGCACAGTCTACCTTTATATACATAATTATAGGTGATTGCTGTCGAACAGCACAGTCTACGGTTATACACATAGTAATAGCTAATTGCTAATGAACTGCGCAGTCTACTTTTATATACCAAATTAATATGATTGCTGTTGAACTGCACAGTCTACGTTTATACAAATAGCTATGTCTGATTGCTATTGAACTGCAGAGTCTACCTTTATATATAGTTTATATCTGATTGCTATTGAACTGCGCAGTCTACCTTTATATACATAGTTATATCTGATTGCTATGGAACTGGACTGTCTATCTTTATATATAGTTTATATCTGATTGCTATTGAACTGCACATTCTACCTTTATATACAGAGTATATCTGATTGCTATTGAACTGCGCAGTCTTCCTTTATATATAGTTTATATCTGATTGCTATTGCACTGCACAGTCTACCTTTATATACATAATTATAGGTGATTGCTGTTGAACAGCACAGTCTACGGTTATACACATAGTAATATCTAATTGCTAATGAACTGCGCAGTCTACTTTTATATACCAAATTAATATGATTGCTGTTGAACTGCACAGTCTACGTTTATACAAATAGCTATGTCTGATTGTTATTGAACTGCACAGTCTACCTTTATATACAGAGTTATATCTGATTGCTATTGAACTGCACTGTCTACCTTTATATACAGAGTTATAATTGATTGCTATTGAACTGCACTGTTTACCTTTATATATAGTTTATATCTGATTGCTATTGAACTGTGCAGTCTACCTTTATATACAGAGTTATAATTGATTGCTATTGAACTGCACTGTCTACCTTTATATATAGTTTATATCTGATTGCTATTGAACTGCGCAGTCTACCTTTATGTACAGAATTATATATGATTGCTGCTGAACTGCACAGTCTACGTTTATACAGATAGTTATATCTGATTGCTGTTGAACTGCACTGTCCAGCTTTAAATATAGTTTATATCTGATTGCTATCGAACTGCGCAGTCTACCTTTATATACAGAATTATATATGATTGCTATTGAATTGCACTGTCTACCTTTATATACAGAAATATATCTGATTGCTATTGAACTGCGCAGTCTACCTTTATATACAGAATTTTATATGATTGCTGTTGAACTGCACAGTCTAGGTTTATACAAATAGTTGTATCTGATTGCTATTGAACTGCGCATTCTGCCTTTATATACATAGTTATGTCTGATTGCTATTGAACTGCACTGTGTACCTTTATATATAGTTTATACCTGATTGCTATTGAACTGCACTGTCGACCTTTATGTATAGTTTATATCTGATTGCTATTGAACCGAACTGTCTACCTTTATATATAGTTTATATATGATTGCTATTGAACTGCACTGTGTACCTTTCTACATAGTTTATACCTGATTGCTATTGAACTGCACAGTCTACCTTTATATAAATAGTTATATCTGATTGCTATTGAACTGCGCAGTCTACGTTTATACAAATAGTTATATTTGATTGCTGTTGAACTGCGCAGTCTACCTTTATATACAGAGTTATAATTGATTGCTATTGAACTGCCCAGTCTACCTTTATATACCTAGTTACATCTGATTGCTATTGAACTGCCCAGTCTACCTTTATATACAGAGTTATAATTGATTGCTATTGAACTGCCCAGTCTACCTTTATATAAAGTTTATATATGATTGCTATTGAACTGCACAGGCTACCTTTATATAAATATTTATAGCTGATTGCTATTGAACTGCACATTCTACCTTTATATATAGTTTATATCTGATTGATATTGAATTGCACATTCTACCGTTATATACATAGTTATAATTGATTGCAATTGAACAGCAAAGTCTACCTTATATATATAGGTTATTACTGATTGCTATTGAATTGCACTGTCAAACCTTTATATAAATAGTTTTATCTGATTGCTATTGAACTGGACTGTCTACCTTTATATATAGTTTATATCTGATTGCTATTGAACTGCGTAGTCTACGTTTATACAAATAGTTATAATTGATTGCTATTGAACTGCAATGTCTACCTTTATATATAGTTTATATATGATTGCTATTGAACTGCGCATTCTACCTTTATATACAGAGTTATAATTGATTGCTATTGAACTGCAAAGTCTACCTTATATATATAGGTTATTACTGATTGCTATTGAATTGCACTGTCAAACCTTTATATATAGTTTATATCTGATTGCTATTGAACTGAACTGTCTACCTTTATATAAATAGTTATGTCTGATTGCTATTGAACTTTACTGTCTACCTTTATATATAGTTTATATCTGATTGCTATTGAACTGCGCAGTCTACCTTTATATACAGAGTTATAATTGATTGCTATTGAACTGCACTGTCTACCTTTATATATAGTTTATATCGGATTGTTATTGAACTGCGCAGTCTACCTTTATATACATGATTTTATATGATTGCTGTTGAACTGCACAGTCTAGGTTTATACAAATAGTTATATCTGATTGCTATTGAACTACGCATTCTACCTTTATATACATAGTTATATCTGATTGCTATTGAACTGGACTGTCTACCTTTATATATAGTTTATATCTGATTGCTATTGAACTGAACTGTCTACCTTTATATATAGTTTATATCTGATTGCTATTGAACTGCACAGTCTACCTATATATAAAGAGTTATATCTGATTGCTATTGAACTGGACTGTCTACCTTTATATATAGTTTATATCTGATTGCTATTGAACTGCACATTCTACCTTTCTATATAGTTTATATCTGATTGCTATTGAACTGCACAGTCTACCTATATATAAAGCGTTATATCTGATTGCTATTGAACTGGACTGTCTACCTTTCTATATAGTTTATATCTGATTGCTATTGAACTGCACAGTCTACCTATATATAGATACTTATATCTGATTGCTAGTGACCTGCCCAGTCTACATTTATATATAGTTTATATCTGATTGCTATTGAACTGCGCAGTCTACCTTTATATACAGAATTAAATATGATTGCTGCTGAACTGCACAGTCTACGTTTATACAAATAGTTATAACTGATTGCTATTGAACTGCACTGTCCACCTTTAAATATAGTTTATATCTGATTGCTACCGAACTGCGCAGACTACCTTTATATACATAATTTTATATGATTGCTGTTGAACTGCACACTCTAGGTTTATACAAATAGTTATATATGATTGCTATTGAACTGCGCTTCTACCTTTATATACATAGTTATATCTGATTGCTATTGAACTGCGCAGTCTACATTAATATACAGAATTATATCTGATTGCTATTGAACTGCACAGTCTACCTTTATATAAATAGATATATCTGATTTCTATTGAACTGCGCTGTCTACCTTTATATACAGAGTTATAATTGATTGCTATTGAACTGCACTGTCTACCTTTATATATAGTTTATATCTGATTGCTATTGAACTGCGCAGTCTACATTAATATACAGAATTATATCTGATTGCTATTGAACTGCACAGTCTACCTTTATATATAGTTTATATATGATTGCTATTGAACTGCGCATTCTACCTTTATATACATAGTTATATATGATTGCTATTGAACTGGGGTGTCAACCTTTATATATAGTTATATCTGATTGATATTGAACTGCACATTCTACCTTTATATACAGAGTTATAATTGATTGCTATTGAACTGCAAAGTCTACCTTATATATATAGGTTATTACTGATTGTTATTGAATTGCACTGTCAAACCTTTATATATAGTTTTTATCTGATTGCTATTGAACTGAACTGTCTACCTTTATATAAATAGTTATATCTGATTGCTATTCAACTGCACTGTCTACCTTTATATATAGTTTATATCTGATTGCTATTGAACTGCGCAGTCTACCTTTATATACAGAGTTATAATTGATTGCTATTGAACTGCACTGTCTACCTTTATATATAATTTATATCTGATTGCTATTGAACTGCGCAGTCTACCTTTTTATGCAGAATTTTATATGATTGCTGTTGAACTGCACAGTCTAGGTTTATACAAATAGTTATATCTGATTGCTATTGAACTGCGCAGTCTACCTTTATATACATAGTTATATCTGCTTGCTATTGAACTGCACTGTCTACCTTTATATTTAGTTTATACCTGATTGATATTGAACTGCGCTGTCTACCTTTATACACAGAATTATATCTGATTGCTATTGATCTGCACTGTCTACCTTTATATACAGAGTTATAATTGATTGCAATTGAACTGCACTGTTTACCTTTATAATTGCTATTGAACTGCGTAGTCTACGTTTATACAAATAGCAATCAATTATAACTCTGTATATAAAGGAAGACTGTGAAGTTCAATAGCAATCAAATGTAATTTTGTATATAAAGGTAGACAGCGCAGTTCATTATCAATCAAATATAACTATGTATATAAAGGTAGAATGTGCATTTAAATATCAATCAGATATAACTATATATAAAGGTTGCCACCCCAGTTCAATAGCAATCAAATGTAATTTTGTATATAAAGGTAGACTGCGCAGTTCAATAGCAATATAGCAATCAGATATAATTCTGTGTATAAAGGTAGACAGCGCAGTTCATTATCAATCAGGTATAAACTATATATAAAGGAAGACAGTTCGGTTCAATATCAATCAGATATAAACTATATTTAAAGGTAGACTGGGCAGGTCACTAGCAATCATATATAATTATCTATATAAAGGTAGACTGCGCAGTTCAATATCAATCAGTTATAACTCTGTATATAAAGGTAGAATGTGCAGTTCAAAAGCAATCAGATATAAACGTAGACTGCGCAGTTCAAGAGCAATCAGATATAACTATATATATAAAGGAAGACAGTTCGGTTCAATAGAAATCAGATATAAACTATATATAAAGATAGACAGCCCAGTTCCATAGCAATCAGATATAATTCTGTGTATAAAGGTAGACAGCGCAGTTCAATATCAATCAGGTATAAACTGAATATAAAGCTAGACAGTGCAGATCAATAGCAATCAGATCTAATTCTGTGTATAAAGGTAGACAGCGCAGTTCATTATCAATCAGGTATAAACTGAATATAAAGCTAGACAGTGCAGATCAATAGCAATCAGATCTAATTCTGTGTATAAAGGTAGACAGCGCAGTTCATTATCAATCAAATATAACTATGTATATAAAGGTAGTCTGCGCAGTTCGGTAGCAATCAGATATAAACGTAGACTGCGCAGTTCAATAGAAATCAGATATAACTATTTATATAAAGGTAGACTGCACAGTTCAATAGCAATCATATAAAACTCTATATATAAAGGTAGACAGCGCAGTTCAATAGCAATATAGCAATCAGATATAATTCTGTGTATAAAGGTAGACAGCGCAGTTCATTATCAATCAGGTATAAACTATATATAAAGATAGACAGTCCAGTTCCATAGCAATCAGATATAACTATATATAAAGGTTGCCACCCCAGTTCAATAGCAATCAGAGATAAACTATATATAAAGATAGACAGTCCAGTTCCATAGCAATCAGATATAAACTGTATATAAAGGTAGAATGTGCATTTAAATATCAATCAGATATAACTATATATAAAGGTTGCCACCCCAGTTCAATAGCAATCATATATAAACTATATATAACAATAGCAATCAGAAATAAACTATATATAAAGGAAGACAGTTCGGTTCAATAGAAATCAGATTTAACTATTTATATAAAGGTAGACTCTGCAGTTCAATAGCAATTATAAAGGTAAACAGTGCAGTTCAATATCAATCAGGTATAAACTGAATATAAAGGTAGACAGTGCAATTCAATAGCAATCATATAAAACTCTATATATAAAGGTAGACTGTGCAGTTCAATAGAACTATTTGTATAAACGTAGACTGTGCAGTTCAGCAGCAATCATATATAATAGTTCAATAGCAATCAGACATAACTATGTATATAAAGGTAGTCTGCGCAGTTCGGTAGCAATCAGATATAAACGTAGACTGCGCAGTTCAACAGCAATCATATAAAATTATTTATATAAAGGTAGACTCTGCAGTTTAATAGCAATCAGATATAGTAGCAATCATTTATAACTCTATATATAAAGGTAGACTGTGCAGTGCAATAGCAATCAGATATAAGCTACATATAAAGGTTTGACAGTGCAATTCAATAGCAATCATATAAAACTCTATATATAAAGGTAGAATGCGCGGTTCGATAGCAATCAGATATAAGCTACATATAAAGGTTTGACGGTGCAATTCAATAGCAATCATATAAAACTCTATATATAAAGGTAGACATTGCAGTTCAATAGCAGGTAGACAGTTCAGTTCTCAATAGCAATCAGATATAAGCTACATATAAAGGTTTGACAGTGCAATTCAATAGCAATCATATATAAACTTTATATAAAGGTAGACTCTGCAGTTCAATAGCGATCAGATATAAACTATATATAAAGGTAGAATGTGCATTTAAATATCAATCAGATATAACTATATATATAAAGGAAGACAGTTCGGTTCAATATCAATCAGATATAAACTACATATAAAGGTTTGACAGTGCAATTCAATAGCAATCATATATAAACTATATATAAAGGTAGACAGCGCAGTACAATATCAATCAGGTATAAACTATATATAAATAGTTATAATTGATTGCTATTGAACTGCGTAGTCTACGTTTATACAAATAGTTCTATTGAACTGCACAGTCTACGTTTATACAAATAGTTCTATTGAACTGCACAGTCTACCTTTATATACAGAAATATATCTGATTGCTATTGAATTGCACTGTCTACCTTTATATACAATATCTGATTGCTATTGAGAACTGAACTGTCTACCTTTATAAATAGTTTATATCTGATTGCTATGGAACTGGGCTGTCTATCTTTATATATAGTTTATACCTGATTGCTATTGAACTGCACTGTGTACCTTTATATATAGTTTATATCTGATTGCTATTGAACCGAACTGTCTACCTTTATATATAGTTTATATCTGATTGCTATTGAACTGCAGAGTCTACCTTTATATAAATAGTTATATCTGATTTCTATTGAACTGCGCAGTCTACCTTTATATACAGAGTTATAATTGATTGCTATTGAACTGCACTGTCTACCTGTATATATAATTTATATCTGATTGCTATAGAACTGCGCAGTCTACCTTTATATACAGAATTATATCTGATTGCTATTGAACTGCACAGTCTACCTTTATATAAAGTTTATATATGATTGCTATTGAACTGCGCATTCTACCTTTATATACATAGTTATAATTGATTGTTATTGACCTGCCGAGTCTACCTTTAAATATAGTTTATATCTGATTGCTATTGAACTGCACTGTCTACCTTTATATATAGTTTATATCTGATTGCTATTGAACTGAACTGTCCACCTTTATATATATTTTATATCTGATTGCTATTGAACTGCACAGTCTACCTTTATATAGATAATTATATATGATTGCTAGTGACCTGCCCAGTCTACCTTTATATATAGAGTTTTATATGATTGCTATTGAACTTCACAGTCTTCCTTTATATATATAGTTATATCTGATTGCTATTGAATTACTTACTCTATCTTTATATAGATAGTAATATCTGATTGCTGTTGAACTTCACAGTCTACCTTTATAGATATATAGCTATATCTGATTGCTATTGAACTGCACAGTCTACCTTTATATACAGAATTATAATTGATTGCTATTGAACTGCCCATTCTACCTTTAAATATAGTTTATATCTGATTGCTATTGAACTGCACTGTCTAGCTTTATATATAGTTTATATCTGATTGCTATTGAGAACTGAACTGTCTACCTTTATATATAGTTTTTATCTGATTGCAATTGAACTGCACAGTCTACCTTTATATAGATAATTATATATGATTGCTAGTGACCTGCCCAGTCTACCTTTATATATAGTTTATATCTGATTGCTATTGAACTGCACAGTCTACCTTTTTATAGATCATTATATATGATTGCTAGTGACCTGTCCAGTCTACCTTTATATATAGAGTTATAAATGATTGCTAGTGGACTGCACAGTCTACTTTTATATATATAGCTATATCTGATTGCTATTGAATTACTTAGTCTATCTTTATATAGATAGTAATATCTGATTGCTGTTGAACTTCACTGTCTACCTTTATATACAAAATTACATTTGATTGCTATTGAACTTCACAGTCTTCCTTTATATATATAGTTATATCTGATTGCTATTGAATACCTTAGTGTATCTTTATATAGATAATAATATCTGATTGCTGTTGAACTTCACCGTCTACCTTTATATACAAAATAACATCTGATTGCTATTGAACTTCACAGTCTTCCTTTATAAATATATTTATATCTGATTGCTATTGAATTACTTAGTCTATCTTTATATAGATAGTAATATCTGACTGCTGTTGAACTTCACAGTCTACCTTTATATATATAGAGCTATATCTGATTGCTATTGAATTACTTAGTCTATCTTTATATATATATAGCTTTATCTGATTGCTATTGAATTGCGTAGTCTATCGTTATATAGATAGTGATATCTGATTGCTGTTTAACTTCACAGTCTATCTTTATATATATATAGCTATATCTGATTGCTATTGAATTACGTAGTCTATCTTTATATAGATAGTGATATCTGATTGCTTTTTAACTTCACAGTCTATCTCTATATATATAGCTTTATCTGATTGCTATTGAATAACGTAGTCTATCTTTATATAGATAGTAATATCTGATTGCTGTTGAACTTCACAGTCTACCTTTATATATATAGACGAGGAATGAAACATGGAAAGAGATTGTTTTTAAAAGATACGAGATGGTCTAATTTGCGTTTGAAAGGTGACGGTAGAGGGCTGATTTGAATAATTTNGGTCCAACATTTCTGACACACTGGAGGTACGATGGTTGTACCTGTGCTTATTGAGCATATAGCGCGCTGCCCTTCGCTGGATCATTTCCAACTTGTCAATATTTGTTTGGGTGTGAGGGTCCCATACTGTACAGGCATACTCAAGTGATGGTCGAACTAATGATTTGTATGCCTGTACTTTGGCTGATGTTGAGCCAATTTTAAGATTTCGTCTTAAAAAGCCTAGCGTAGAATTTGCTTTTGGGCAGATAGTATTTATATTAGAATCCCATTTAAGGTCAGATGATAGTGTTATACCCAGATACTTGGCCTGACTAAGATGTTCCAGTATGTGTCCATGTAAAGTATAATTATGGACTATCGGAGTTTTGTTTTTAGTCACCGACAACACATTGCATTTGTTTGGGTGGAAGGTCATTTTCCATGTATTTTCCCAGAGCGCTAGTTTGTCAAGATCTTTTTGAAGTGTTACTTCACAGTTTGCCAACACTTTTTGAAGTGTTACTTCACAGTCTACCTTTATGTATATAACTATATCTGATTGATGTTGAACTGTGCATTCTACTTCACTGATCCCGTCTATTGATGATGTATGATAGATGCCATTTTGAGATGAATCTTATTTACTTCGTTTTTTGTAAGAAGGAAGCTGAAACACCTGTCAGAGTTTCACTTGCTTAGACCGCTAGTTCATAGGGGTTGAAGATTGTGCAAAAACTGTGTTATTCGTAAAGAAACAGTTTGTATCCTGTCTGTAATAATAGATAATTTGCCTTTTTTTTTTATTGCATACTTGCAAAGGTTTGACAGCATTCATGGTCGGCAGTGTATTATCTAGATAGAATTGTTAATGGAATAATGTATAAACTTTTTGATGCATAATGATAAATGAGATTACAGTTGAGGAGGTTTGTTATATCTTGTTCATAATATTATATTGCCTTCCTGTCACATTATTTAAATTTGTACTTTTTACCCATAAACAGTATTGGTAGCAATGACCTGTGCACATAAATGCACATGGACTTTTGGTCAAAGTCTACTCTTACTGTACATATGATATACTGACTGTGACTATTTAATAAGAAAATAATTGTATGTGTGTTGGATGTATGATTGTGAGTTGTTTGTGTATTGTTATTGTGATGTCCTATGATGAGTTAATCCCCTTTGTGTTTGTCATGTTGGAGTTATCTCTCCTTACCTTTAATTAGTATAACTCTTTATAACTTTTCATTTCAAAGTATCCTGAAATTAATTAATCATTATTGTTGTAACTACATTGTGTATATGATCAAATATTGAGCCACCAACGGAAAGAATTTATATAGGCTTGCCTGTTATTCAATCCATTTGACTATAACATCTGTCAATAAAATTTGTTGAAATGAAATGAAAAAGTGTTTCTCTGACATATATTTAAGGTTTGCCTAAGCCCCATTGATATGCCATTTACAACAAAAGGACAGCGCTTAAAAGTAATTCCAGACTTCAATATACAGCACTTGTTAAACGTTCTCATTTATAACCATCAGCTAGTTTATGGTATCATTGTGTTTTATGTACCTCCTTATCTGTTTCAAGAATAGCCCTGTCGTCACAGATTAGTCCTGAACCGACGAGCAGCTGTGTTGTTATCTGTTAATTGATATGCTACCACCTGCTTGCAATCCGTATTAAGAATAGCTGTTATATTTGCACCCTTTGTGTCAACAACAATTTCTTGATGGTGTCTATATATATCTGAAGTGTGATTTCCAATAGACCCTTTTTCACCGTGAAATTCACGTTGTTCAGTATAACCTGCAGTACAGTACAACTATGCAAGATCTGGTTATCTAGAAAGTTTAAACATAATTCCCCTTATCTGTGGTTAGTATTAACAGGAATTTTGATTACTGATGTGTGAAACACTTAATCAAGCTCGACTGCTCTTAACTAACAATAACCAAAACAACATCATTATATTAAACACATGATGGGTGCTACGAAAATCCTACGAACATTTCACAATATATGTCGGCTTTCTTAGGTGGCAGATGTATGTCGTTGCTTTTAAATGGATGGTGTAATGACAGCAGAAGATGACTGTGAAAGGAGGTCAAACTTATACGTTTACGTGCATGGTACGTAGTATTAAAATATATTTGCTCTAATATCTTCAATAAGATTTATCAGATTGGAAAAATGGAATTGTTTCGACACGTTTAATACAATGTACGTATATTGTTTGTCTATAAAGTAAAATTTGATATTAGTATTTGCTCTCATTCTATTTCATATCGAGGTAATGCACTACATTGTGTAGTGCATTACCTATATAACCCCTATGTAGTAGTGTACAGTTTCCTCAGCGAACACGTAAATGTATATTGAGGAGGATAACAACAGGAACAGCTAAGACTAATAAACGGCAGAACATGACTGAAATTTCGCCTCTGATATTGTGAACGGATGTTAAATGGTAAATGCCTATAATAAAGCTTCCATATCTGTCTCATATCCCTTATACATAATAAACTCAAATATATATGACCCGTTGATTTCAAGTGACACTTACATTTTAAAGGAGACGCATAACACATGTGAATAGATCAATGTGGACTTGATTAACTTGACCTTTGATTTATTGAAGTGTTGTGTTTTTTTTTACCTGTCTAACAAACCTAATGCGTAAATGTGTAATGTAAGGCATAAAGGTAATAAGCAAAGTGCATTAACTGGAACCTGACATTGATGAACGAGTACAAATTATACATATTTCTACGCATGCTTATCAAATTACAAACGTGTTGGTAGAGATCATGATCATAAGTAGAAGTATCAGAAGTTTGTTA
>NW_018479903.1:106773-108133 GCF_002113885.1 Mizuhopecten yessoensis | reverse complement strand
GGTTAAACACATACATGTTATGGTAGACATCACTCCCACTGCTATTTATCAAACATGTACATGTTATTGTGGATACCAACCCCAAGCCAGATTTGTTCAGCCTTTGAAAATTTGACCTCGGGTCAAATCTATATTATAACAATTTCAGAAAAAGAGTTAGGATTAAGTATTTAAAAAATTATGTACAGAGAAATAAGCACAATATGACCCTTACTTGGTGTGAGAGAATCGGTTGTAATTTTTATATGGTTGATTATAGAGACTGTGCTCCTGGACCCCTTAAGAAGGGCTTTGCATTTTCAATTGAGAGAATGGTTCGTAATTTTTATATGGTTGATTATAGAGACCATGCTCCTGGACCCCTTAAGAAGGGCTTTGCATTTTCAATCATGCTAAATTTTGTTTTAATTAAACCTTTTTTTCCATTTAGAGACAATGCTAAGCAGTATACACAAACATTTTGAACCCTCTCCTCTTTCTTTTCATATTACTGGGTCTGCCCCTCTATCGATATCAAGACTGTTATATCTTTGTATCAAAGTAATTCTATTCAGTAAATACTCCTTTATATGACCATTAGTAAATGGATAAAGGTTATAAAACATAAATCAAGTTTATGTTTTTGTCAGAATCTGAAAATACTCACCAATAAAAAAAGTAAAAAATCATTCCTTTAAACAACTGATAAATTTGCAATAAACCTGCCAATAAAATCACCGACTTCTTGTAAGTAGACTTGCAGCTTCTTAATACACTCAAGTATAATAATAATAATTCGAAGTTCTTATATACCGCTTTATCACAACCTAGTTTGTAGGGTGTCTCAAAGTGGTTCAAAAATTATTATCCGTGGTTATAGGGACTTTGCAAGCAGCCAATATCTTTCTCAACTACCTAGGGAGCACACAGCCGGTGCTGCCATTTCGGTGCTCAAAGCTAGCATTCTACAATTCTAGCACTGCCCAACCACATACTCATTTTCAGCCGAGTAGACTGGAACAAGCTGAGTGAAGTATCTTGCTCAAAGATACAACACAGTGCCATGCCTTGAACCCGCAACCCTTCGGTCATGAGCGTCCTACCACTAAACTACCGTGTCTCACAATCCTTCGGTCATGAGCCTGCGTCCTACCACTAGACTACCATGTCTCACAACCCTTCAGTCACGAGCCCACGTCCTACCACTAGACTACCGTGTCTCACAACCCTTCGGTCACAAGCCTGCATCTAACCACTAGACTACCATGTCTCACAACCCTTCAGTCACGAGCCCGGGTCCTACCACTAGACTACCGTGTCTCACAACCCTTCAGTCACGAGCCCGCGTCCTACCACTAGACTACCGTGTCTCACAACCCTT
>NW_018479903.1:97021-104933 GCF_002113885.1 Mizuhopecten yessoensis | reverse complement strand
GAGCCCGCGTCCTACCACTAGACTACCGTGTCTCACAACCCTTCGGTCATGAGCCCGCGTCCTACCACTAGACTACCGTGTCTCACAACCCTTCGGTCACGAGCCTGTCTTACCACTAGACTACTGTGTCTCACAACCCTTTGGTCACGAGCCCGTGTCCTACCACTAGACTACCGTGTCTCGACATCCTTTCGGTCACGAGCCTGCGTCCTACCACTAGACTACCGTGTGTCACAATCCTTCGGTCACGAGCCTGCGTCCTACCACTAGACTACCGTGTCTCACAACCCTTCGGTCATGAGCCCGCGTCCTACCACTAGACTACCATGTCTCACAACCCTTCGGTCACGAGCCTGTCTTACCACTAGACTACTGTGTCTCACAACCCTTTGGTCACGAGCCCGTGTCCTACCACTAGACTACCGTGTCTCGACATCCTTTCGGTCACGAGCCTGCGTCCTACCACTAGACTACCGTGTGTCACAATCCTTCGGTCACGAGCCTGCGTCCTACCACTAGACTACCGTGTCTCACAACCCTTCGGTCATGAGCCCGCGTCCTACCACTAGACTACCATGTCTCACAACCCTTCGGTCACGAGCCTGTCTTACCACTAGACTACTGTGTCTCACAACCCTTTGGTCACGAGCCCGTGTCCTACCACTAGACTACCGTGTCTCGACATCCTTTCGGTCACGAGCCTGCGTCCTACCACTAGACTACCGTGTGTCACAATCCTTCGGTCACGAGCCTGCGTCCTACCACTAGACTACCGTGTCTCACAACCCTTCGGTCATGAGCCCGCGTCCTACCACTAGACTACCATGTCTCACAACCCTTCGGTCACGAGCCTGTCTTACCACTAGACTACTGTGTCTCACAACCCTTTGGTCACGAGCCCGTGTCCTACCACTAGACTACCGTGTCTCGACATCCTTTCGGTCACGAGCCTGCGTCCTACCACTAGACTACCGTGTGTCACAATCCTTCGGTCACGAGCCTGCGTCCTACCACTAGACTACCGTGTCTCACAACCCTTCGGTCATGAGCCCGCGTCCTACCACTAGACTACCATGTCTCACAACCCTTCGGTCACGAGCCTGTCTTACCACTAGACTACTGTGTCTCACAACCCTTTGGTCACGAGCCCGTGTCCTACCACTAGACTACCGTGTCTCGACATCCTTTCGGTCACGAGCCTGCGTCCTACCACTAGACTACCGTGTCTCACAATCCTTCGGTCACGAGCCTGCGTCCTACCACTAGACTACCGTGTCTCACAACCCTTCGGTCATGAGCCCGCGTCCTACCACTAGACTACCATGTCTCACAACCCTTCGGTCACGAGCCTGTCTTACCACTAGACTACTGTGTCTCACAACCCTTTGGTCACGAGCCCGTGTCCTACCACTAGACTACTGTGTCTCGAAATCCTTTCGGTCACGAGCCCGCGTCCTACCACTAGACTACCGTGTCTCACAACCCTTCGGGCACGAGACTGGCTTACCACTAGACTACCGTGTCTCACAACCCTTCAGTCACGAGACTGTCTTACCACTAGACTACCGTGTCTCACAACCCTTCGGCCACGAGACTGTCTTACCACTAGACTACCGTGTCTCACACCCCTTCGGTCACGAGCCCGTGTCCTCCCACTAGACTCCCGTGTCTCACACTCCTTCGGTCACGAGCCTGTCTTACCACTAGACTACTGTGTATCACAACCCTTTGGTCACGAGCCCGTGTCCTACCCCTAGACTACTGTGTCTCGAAATCCTTTCGGTCACGAGCCCGCGTCCTACCACTAGACTACCGTGTCTCGACATCCTTTCGGTCGCGAGCCCGCGTCCTACCACTAGACTACCGTGTCTCTACATCCTTTCGGTCACGAGCCTGCGTCCTACCACTAGACTACCGTTTTTTACAACCCTGCGGTCATGCGCCCGCGTCCTACCACTAGACTACCATGTCTCACAACCCTTCGGTCACGAGCCTGTCTTACCACTAGACTACCGTGTCTCACACCCCTTCGGTCACGAGCCTGCGTCCTACCACTAGAATACCGTGCTTCCAATGTATAATGTACTGTGCATGTTCACATAACCAACAGTTAAGTCATTTACCTTTTTCTTAAGCCAGTTGACCGCCCACTGCCATTTGGGAGGGATCTGCATCAGGTAGTTCTTGGCCGCAGAGCACCTGTTGGCCAGGCTGACCAGGAACTTTATACAAGTGTACGACCTTCGACTGTCGAGCAAGTGGTTTTGCCGTATCACACCTAAAAGATAACATTCATGAATATTGACTCGCGCCTATAGGACGTTCATGGATAAATGACTTTTACATCACACCTTGAGGAAAGCATTCCTCGATAACTGACTCGCGCCTTGGTCTAAAGGACATTTATGAATTGACTCACATCTATAAGAATTGATTCACACTTTCAGGACATTCAAAAACAGTCGATAACTGACTCACGCCAACATTACATTCATGGATAACTGACTCACACCTATTAGACATTCATGGTTATATTATTTTTCATAGATAATTGACTCACACTTTTAGGACATTCATGCATAATTGGCTCGTACCTATATGATCATTCATGGTTTATTGACTCGCACCTGCAGGACATTCATGGTTTATTGACTCGTACCTGCAGGACATTCATGGGTAATTGACCTGTACCTCAGGACATTCATGGGTAATTGACCTGTACTTTCAGGACATTCATGGGTAATTTACTTGCACCTAGGCCTATAGGACATTCATGGGTAATTGACTTACACCTATACGTCATTCATGGGTAAATGATGTTGATGGATAATTGACTCGCACCTTCAGGGCATTCATTGTTTACCGATTTTGCACCAATAGAACATTTTTGGGTGAATGACTTGACCCAACAGAACATAATCATGAGTCAATGATTAAACCTCAACTGTAAACAATTAGCATCTGAAGGAGTGCTTACCGGTGCAATGTTTAGAAGAATTAAACATCATTGTTTGGTTATTTCTCTAATGCATAACTTACATTGTATCTAAGTATTTTCAATTAAATTGATTAATTCTGCATCATGTTATAGACTCTTTCAAAAGGATTAATTGCAATGTCCTACTGAGAATCTATATTTTACTTTGATATTCTACAAACTTTCCCTTTTTCAAGCTAGCCAAAATGGCTGTTATTCACCTCTGAAGTAAACATCCTTAGTAGCATCTGTAACTTGCTGTGGGTTCATTTTTTACATGTACTGAGAGACAAAACCAGCAGCTTTGGTGCCCTAATGGACACAACCCATGAAGAGCTTTATGGTGGGTAAAAATAGTAACACTCTTACCAGGCATTGAACCCAGATTTTCTGCCAGGAAGATCAATGGTTTAACTGCTGGACTGATCCACCCATTTAATGATATAAACTACCTTACTGCAACATGAATCTCCCATCCAAAAGAGATCAACATATTAAGGATCTTATCTCCCTTCCAAAAGAGTTCAACATTAAGGATCTTATCTCCCTTCCAAAAGAGTTCAACACTAAGGATCTTATCTCCCTTCCAAAAGAGTTCAACATTAAGGATCTTATCTCCCTTCCAAAAGAGATCAACATTAAGGATCTTATCTCCCTTCCAAAAGAATTCAACGTTAAGGATCTTATCTCCCTTCCAAAAGAGATCAACATTAAGGATCTTATCTCCCTTCCAAAAGAGATCAACATTAAGGATCTTTAATAAAATCCTTATGAATGGAATGTATATTTATTAAAAACCCTTTTTTTAAATGAAACGAAACAATGTATGCATTAATAGATTAACAGTAAGCTATTCTGAATCATAACTTAATGACAACTTAAACCTTTTTAAGGGAGATAACTGTAACACAAATTGCAAATGTGTAAAGTAGCATATAACCTTAATGACACCTGTTTGACTCCTTGGATATTTCAGCAAATGTACATACCTATGAGTCCCTCATACTGTGTCCCTGAGTCATCTATTGTTCCCTCTATGACCAGTTCCAAGCGAGCCAGCTGTACTGGGTCTTCTAACGACTGCAACAAAAATTCAAATTATACAAACTGTACTTTCTCAACATTCACTCTTACCAAAATACTCGACTCACTAGCACTACATTAAATTAGGGTAGAGAGAGCCCCAGGACTCTTTGTTAACTCTCAACACAGAAGAGTTCTAATTTATTCGGCATCTTTCTGACTTTAAGTTGCTCGCCCATTTATTGTAGCATAGAGCTATATTCCCAAAAGAAGTTCATTTATTCATTTTTCACAAAAACATCTCCACCAGGAGCTTCTTTAACACTGCTAAGAATTATTTCTAAAAGGGTCTTATTCCCTTAAAAGGCTAGTAACCTACAATTGCCTTTATATTAATAATAAATCTAACAAGAAAATACTTTTACAATGCCTGTATACAGCATGTTTTTCAAAATCCTGGCTTGATAATTTTACACAATTTTAATATTGTTGGCATATTCAGCTGAAATAGTTTTATGAATGTCACCACTTATTCTTATATAATAGTTTTTTTTTATCACCTCATAAATTGAACAACCACCTCATAAATTGAACAACAATCAAAATATACATTTTCTATTTCAACATTTATATTCTACCAATTATCATAGAATCTGATAAGTAATTTTTTATTTCAATAATAACCTCTTTTGGGATTTTTTTCAACTAATAGTGGTCCCACAGGATGTTCAGTTGGCCTATTTAGAACCCATCAGATGACTGCTGGGGACAAGCTAGCTCAATGGTTAAAGCGTCCATCAAGGACTTGGATCCCCAGCTCGGATATTTAATTGCATATTATTTCTAGAACAAGAACATGAGTGCAGTGTATTCCTGTTCATTGAATAGCCCATTTGTCAAATAAATACAGGAAATTAACAGGAATGTGTAACTGCAGTACCCCTGCTAGAACTCAGCGGAAGGCAGAATACGCCTTGTTTTGTGATGAAAATTGTAAAATTGAAAAGTAATTGCAATGTATATTAAGTGCTAACAATGGGAGTAAAATCACCCAAAGGTTCTTTAGATATCACCATCAGATGTCCAGATACAACAAGCCCTAACTGTAACAGGGACTGTTACTGCAACATCGCAAAAACTGAATATCCCGCCCAAAAGAGGGGCAGCTGGGCCGAGTAGTTAAGGTATCTGATTGTCTTCGATCACTTGCCCTTCACTACTGGGTCACAGGTTCGAGGCCTAGGTGGGGCAGTCATCAGGTACTGGTTGCAGGTCGGTGGTTTTATCTCTGGGTACTCTTGAATTTGCAAATTGCTTCACCACCAAAACATGGCATGTCTTTAATTAAGCAATGAATGTTTTAGCAAATGTTATTATGGTCCTATAACACACATTTGTATTGCCAACAAACTTACATAAAATCCTTTTGGGCTTTATTTAGTTTGTCATCAATAGCAATGTGTGTTATATAGGACCTAGCATAACAACATTTGATTACGTGGATGGTCCAGCTCCACGCAATAAGCGTAAATTTCCCCCGCGCATAATATTCCACGTTTACAGCAGGTCCATCCTTCTGTGCATTCCAATGTAGAACTTTTAGGTTTTAATCATTGGATTGACATGTGTGTAGGGTAAGTCTAATTCACCAGACTTAAATGCTCCCTTTAATTCCATGCTCTGAGTAAAGAATAATGGCCAGTGAGTTAGATTTTAATGTCATGTCATTACTTTCTGATAACATAGATATTTCTTTACCCTCAATATGTCTTCTGAATAATTCATAGAGTTTAAACATGATATTTGAAAGCAAGCCAATTGTACACAGTCAGCACAACTGTCGATCACGGATAGGGACATCACCACATCCAGTCCCACAATTTGTTTGGCATTTAAATGTTAAGAAGCTGTTTGTTGTCAGACCCATTATCCTAATGTTTATATATTAAATATTTTTGTCTAGATTTATACAATGTATGTAACGATACTTGGAACTAAACTTCATCAATAAAACTGCAGAAAGACTGCCAAGAGATATGTTAGCTGAACTCACACATGGCTTGCCCAACAGGTTACTTTGAAATCATTGAAAAAGATACTGGACACAGGCCTTAATAAAGTGAGTTAGTGTTGAAGATTAGAGTACTCCCCTCTTCACTCTGAATGAGGTTTTGTCAAACTACTCCCCATGGTAAAACATTGAACAATCGTCAATTTCATTTGCTTCCAGTAACTGCATGAAGATTTGCTACCTTTTCTATGTTTTGATGTCATTGACATCTAACTTGTGACGTTTTATTGGGTAGATATTACCAGTAGGTTGGGGGCGGGTTTAACGAGCCTATCATACTGTCAATGGATACTCAATACATACAGTACACAGTATCCTTGTAGACAACGGACAGGTTTAAATATTGTCTGTCTTCTTTTGTATATTGACCAGGGGCAGTCCATCAAACTAAACATCTGACCGATTCACTGACCAGCCCTGTGGTCACTGTTACTAAGCATACATATCTGATCATCAAATGTCAGTCAGTATCAATCACCTGACATGTCTAGGACACATACAGTTTTCTTTCTCTGGTCAGAAACCTGTAACAAATACATGTTACTAGCCAAATATCATCATTTTGGTTATTCAGAAGAAGTTGTTTAAAGGTGTTTTATGACAATTGACCCCTGTGACCTTGAATATGGGCAAAGGTCATTCATTTGAACAAACTTGAAAGCCCTTTATCACAGCATGCTACTGACCAAATATAATCAACCTGGACGTTTTGGTTATTCAGAAGAAGTTGTTCATTAAAAGTAAAACCTTGACGCTGGACAACAGATGCTGCACCATGGCATAAGCTTACTTGACCCTTTGGGCCAGGTGAGCTAGCCAGGTGAGCTAGCCAGGTGAGCTAACAAGGAACATCAATACCACCAGTAGTGTCACTGACAGGAAATTCAGTCTCTACAATAAATCATTTGTCTGACTTCACTATAATACAAACTGCCAATATCGGCCAATATCCATTATTGAACACATCTGTTGTGAAAAACATAATCAACCATAGGTGGTGACTAGCAAATGAAGATGTGTTAAGAAAAACTGACAGTACAGATGTAACTTGGCGACTTATTTTTACTACAGAAATGCCAGAATTATCTAAATTATGAACAGTTTGGTTCATCTATACTTTAATTCTGCCTGTGTTTTAATCCTCCTGTAACAAACACGTTGCTTCTAAATAGTGTCAAATGTCAAATCTACTTAATTCTGCCTTTGTTTTAATCCTCCTGTAACAAACACGTTGCTCCTTAATAGTGTCAAATGTCAAATCTACTTAATTCTGCCTGTGTTTTAATCCTACTGTAACAAACACGTTGCTCCTTAATAGTGTCAAATGTCCAATCTACTTAATTCTGCCTGTGTTTTAATCCTCCTGTAACAAACACGTTGCTCCTTAATAGTGTCAAATGTCAAATCTACTTACAAAGCCGTACATGGGAATGTCTGGAGCAGAACACCAAACCAAGGTGTTACATTAAACTTAACAAATCTATATTTACACTGATTACAAATCAATTAAAAGAATACAAGTGGTGCACCCACAGATGACTTTGAAGGCTGGAGGGTCTGCAGGGTCTGCCGTCTTTGTTACAGACTGGCGGTATCTCTGACTGGGTACATAGGTACAGGTATCTCTGACTGGGTACATAGGTACAGGTATCTCTGACTGGTACATAGGTACAGAAATCTTTGACTGGGTACATAGGTACAGGTATCTCTGACTGGGTACATAGGTACAGGTATCTCTGACTAGGTACATAGGTACATATATCTCTGACTGGGTACATAGGTACATATATCTCTGACTGGGTACATAGGTACAGGTATCTCTGACTAGGTACATAGGTACA
>NW_018479903.1:93861-95085 GCF_002113885.1 Mizuhopecten yessoensis | reverse complement strand
TATCTCTGACTGGGTACATAGGTACAGGTATCTCTGACTGGGTACATAGGTACAGGTATCTCTGACTGGGTACATAGGTACAGGTATCTCTGACTGGGTACATAGGTTTTAGAAATCTCTGACTTTAGACATTTTTTAGTAGATATAAGAAACAATTTTATTGAAATCTAGGGTCTCAAAAGATATGTTAGATTGACATAGTCTTTCATATCCAAGTGTCAAAAGTCAAAAGTTTATGGGAGTCAAAAACATCCTCTCAAGGGTCTATAACCTGCTTAACTGTACTCTGTCTAAAAGCATTTGGTTTCAACAATGAAAACAGAAGGATAGTCTCTACACTCTGGAAATCACTATATATCAGCCCAATTTTGCTGCATCAACAGTGTCCTGTTCAGACAGGATACACTGTAACAGAATCCTGATTCTACTGTAAAACTCCACCAGCATAAACATCAATGAACCATTGATGATTTCAATGTTCCATACACTTATACAGGCCAGCCCCTCAGGTCAATGCAGGCTAAATATGGAAAGGATTCCATGTTAACTGGTAAGATGGTTCTGTCTTTAGGCACACCTACATTGATCTTAGGCCACCCACCCAAAGTAATTCATCCTGTGATTGATCCTATCCCTCAGTCAATCATAAAACCATAAACAATTAATTTTGCTGACTAATGAAATAGAAAAATTCAGTGAGAAACAGATAAAAAAAATCCACTGGTAACTAAAATAGTAAAAAAAAATACTGAAATAATAAAACTTTGACAAACAACATCCAACATGAAAATATCTTCGATCATCAAGCTACATCCTTCAGTCAACTGAAATAGACACTTTCCAAACAAGTGCTGTTGTTTTTGTTACATCTGAAACATTTTTGTTTTTGTAACATCGTAAACACTTTACCAGCGACTGTCTTACAAAACATGAACTGCCAATACACATAAACATCAATCTGTACAAAAAGAACCTCTTATTCATAAGGATAGCTTCTGTCAAGGTGACTGATGCTCTCTCACAAGGGATTGGTAAACTACAATCAAAGCAGTCAGCAGACTTTGATGTTACCATAGAACAGTAACAGTCAGTAGACCTTGATGTTACCATAGAAACAGTAACAGTCAGTAGACCTTGATGTTACCATAGAAACAGTAACAGTCAGTAGACCTTGATGTTACCATAGAACAGTAACAGTCAGTAGACCTTGATGTTACCATAGAA